>NC_133779.1:11569233-11594265 GCF_003597395.2 Chelonoidis abingdonii | reverse complement strand
GCTGGTTTGGTTTGCCTTAGAGGTGGAAAAACCCCAGCCTTGGACTGTGACTGCCCTGTTTGAGCAATTGGTCCTGAATTGGCACTCTCAGTTGGGTCCCGCCAGAACAGCATCGTCACACCCCATCTGTGAAATGAGGATGATACGTCTGTACCTCTGAGGTGTCTGTGAGGATAAAATCCATAAATGATTGTGAGGTGCTCAGATACAATGACACCGGGTGCACAAGGACATGGAGAGCATTGATGGGAAGAGCTGTTTATCTTAGAACTTCTCTATGGACTAGAATATTTACCACTGTAATTAAACTGCTAGCACTTTGCTGGTGTAACTCCCATGGGGATACAGAGTAAAAGGGATTTATTTGGGGTTTGGAATCCATTGGGAGCTGGGTTTCTGGGTGCTGGAGTCAGATAACCTGCAAAGTGTTTTCACTTCAAGCCTGCAGCTTTGAGGGTATGATCCAGACTCTGGGTCTGTGTTTGCAGCAGACCTTCTTTACTTTTTCCACACAAATCATGATTTTATAGACCTCTATCATATCGCCTGTAGTTGTCTTTTCTAAGATGAAAAGTCCCAGTCTTATTAATTTCTCCTCCTACGCAAGCTCTTCCACACCCCTAATCATTTTTCTTGCCCGTTTCTGAACCTTTTCCAATTCCAAGATATCTTTTTTCAGATGAGGAGACCACATCTACATGCAGTATTCCTACGCTTTGTTTCCTATGGTTCAGCCAGTTACTGATCCACGAGAGGACCCTTCCTCTTATCCCATGACAGCTTACTTTGCTTAAGAGTCTTTGCTGAGGGACCTTCTCAAAGGCTTTCTGAAAATCCCAGGATGTCAGTGCACTGCAAGGCCTTCAATGGCTTTTAAACTTTCCCATGAGGACATTGGAGACATGGTCCAGTTAACTTGTCTTCAGGCCTAACAAGAACTCAGATGCAACCTGCTGTGAGAAACTTGTTTTAACAAGGATGCCCCTGTGCTAGCACAGGCCACAGGTCAAAATGTGTAACTTCAATAACAATGGTATTGGAAGAGCCCAAAAGAACCACTACAGGAATGTATTGACTATGACTCCTTCCTTCAAATGCACTGTGGCCTAGTGGATAGGGCACTAGATGGAACTCAGAAGACTTAAGTGCTAGTCCTGGCTCTGCTACTGTCGTGCTAGGTGACCTTGGGCAAGTCACTGCTCTTCTCTGTGCCTCAGTTTCCCATCTGGAAAAGGGGGCTAATGCTCCAGACCTCCTTTGTAAAGTGCTTTGAGGTCTACTGATTGAACATGTTAGATAAGAGCTAGGCTGTTTATTATCTTATGCTATAGGGTGCTTTTCTTAAAGCGCTCACTGCTGGAGTCAAGTAATTGATTTGAGAATCTCTGCTCTTTATTTTATTTTATTCATTAGCCAATTTGAAGCCCTCATAGTTGCAGAGAGAAGCTGGAGAACGTGAATTGAGTGCAACTTAGTGGCTCAGACATCAGCAGGCGAATGAAAAGTTCCCCAGAAGAATGTTTTTGGAAGATCTCATTATTTTGAAGCCAATCTCCTGATTTTGGTGGAGCCCGGCTCATGGTGTTGGAATGCTTGGGCTGGCGATAGCGTGAAAGTTTTTTTGCACTGGTAGCCCTAGATAATCATGTCAGGGCTGCTTCTCACTTCAGGCTGGGAGATTCTGCCTCAGTCCCAGGGGTTTTAGGAGTTCCCACAAGTAGGGCAAAAATGTTCCTTGCATAAGAGCTTGAGAGTCAGAGCTCGGAAAAGACCCAGGGTTTTCCTGGGAAAGCTGATGCCCTCTCTCCTGCCTTATTCTCAGCTCAGCAGCTCAGCCCACTTGGGTAGTTGCCCCATCCCATCTCCTGATTTAAGTACAGCATTGACACCTCACAGACTAGAGGGAGATTGCAGGAGGGCAGCCTGATTGTGATCTAGACATGACATCAGCGCCTGCCTGATGCCAGAGCAGGAACCTGCCCTCAGGTGTACCCTGGGTACTTGTTGCTGGTTTGAGAGTGTCTGTGTTGAGAGTGTCTTAGTGCCTGAGCATGAGGAAATGAGTTCACTCCTCCTCTATCTCAACTCTGCCTCCTGCTTAACGATCCTGAAATTCACACTGCTCTTTCTTGTCTATTATGCTGTGATAAGGCTCGCCAAATCTGAGGTAAGTGAGACTCCTAGAGAAATGGAAAGGCTGGATTGATGCCAGCTGAATGCAGGAACCAAATATAAGTCTTTTTAAATCAGCAGGCTCGGATCATCTCCACCCAAGAGTCCTCAAAGAGCTGGCTCAGGAGGTTATTGGCCCAGTGACGTTAATTTTGTGACCAATTTAGGATTCCTGAGGGAATTCCAGAGGGATGGAAGAGTGCTAATGTTTTGTCAATATTCAAAAAGGTACAGGAGGTTGACCCGGCTTCTTATAGGCCAGTTAGCCTGAAATAATGGACAAACTGATATGGGAATCAATCAATAAAGAATTAAAGGAGAGGAATATATTTAAAGCAGGTTAACAATGTTTTATGGAAAATGGGCCATGTCAAACATAGATGTGACAAACTTAGACTTTTGTAAGGTGGTTTTTTTTATAGATTCCAAGGCAAGATGAGCCCATTGTGATCTTCTAGTCTGACCCTCCTGTCTAACTCAGGCCAAAAAACTTCCACACAATAATGCCTAGTGCATACCTTTTATTAAAATGTCCAATCTTGATCTTAAAAACTGCCATAAGGGAGAATCAATCCACCATGACCTTCGTAAATTGCTTCAATGGTTAATTCCTCTCACCGTTAAAAATAGACGCCTTATTTCCAGTCTGAATTTGTCTAGTTTCAGCTTCCAGCCATTGGACCCTGTTAGACCTTTCTCTGCTAGATTGAAGAGCCCATTTGTAATTATTTCTTCCCCATGTAGGTATTTATAGACTTTTCCTCAAATCACCCTGAACCTCTTTAAGCGACATTGACTGAGCTCCTAAAGTCTATCACTACAAGGCGTGTTTTCTAATCCTTTAATCATTCTTATGGCTCTTCTCTGAACCCTCTGCAATTTATCAACATCCTTCCTGAATGTTAGACACCAGAACTGGACACAGGCTTCCAGCAGTGGTTGCACCAGTGCCAAATACAGAGGTAAAATATCCTCTCTCCTCCAACTTGAGATTCCCCTGTTTATGCATCCAAGTACCGCAGGACATTTGGATTAACAATTAGCACTATACAGTGTCAATGGAGCACAGGTTAAACGGATTGAGAACAGGCTAATGGTGAACTGACAGATCTCAAACAGTAATTGTCAAAGGGCTCATCAAATGTGGGTGTTTCTAATGGGCTCTGCAGGGATCAGTACTAGGTCTGATGCTAGTCAATATTTTTTCAATGACTTGGAAGTAAATACAAAATTGCTGCTGATCAATATGTGCTGATGACATGAAGATTAGCAGAATGGTAAATAACAATGAGGACAGGGCAGCTATAGAGAGACTTCTGGAGAGCTTCTTTGGCAAATGGGGCCCATTCAAACAAAATGCATTTTCACACAGCCCACTACAGAGTTCTACATCTGGGAACAAGGAGCGCAGATTCAGCTTTGGATTTAACCATCTTTAGTTTGGTATCACCTGCAAATCTTGCCACTATTCTGTTTCCCCCCTTTTCTAGATCATTTATGAATATGATGAACAACTCTGGTCCCAGTACAGATCCCTGCGGGACCTTGCTATTTATCTCTCTTCATAAATTCACCATTTATTCCTACCTTTTGTCTCCTATCTTTAAACCAGTTACTGGTCCATGTGAAGACCTTCCCTCTTATCCCATGACAACTTACTTTCCTTAAGAACCTTTGATGAGGGATCTTGTTAAAGGCTTTCTGAAAGTTCAGGTACACTATGTCCACTGGATCGCCCTTGTCCACATGCTTCTTCACCCCTGTGACATTATGCCCCATCTTCTTCATAGAAATATTGTTCTATGAATATGGCATAACTAAGGTATGTTTTATGCGTGATGGGTCATGTGACATATCATTGGAAATGTTATGATTTACTAAATGGGATTATTCTATTTGTATGGGTGTATCATTTCTGTATCTGAAGTTAGGAATATGGGCTCTGTATCAATTACAAAAGTGCTTCCACCAGAGGAATGCCCCCAAAGAGTAGGCCATCAGCCTGGATGGGCTATTAGGAAGGACAATAGGACTTTGAAGATCCTAATCTTCCTCTTTCCTGAGAAGTTTCCATGGATGCTGCTCTGACACTGCAGGGTCACGTGATCATGTCACCTCATAGAATCCTAGAATCCATAGAATCTCAGGGTTGGAAGGGACCTCAGGAGGTCACCTAGTCCAAGCCCCTGCTCAAAGAAGGACCAATTCCCAACTAAATCATTCCAGCCAGGGCTTTGTCAAGCCTGCCCTTAAAAACTTCTAAGGAAAGAGATTCCATCACCTCCCTAGGTAACCCATTCCAGACCTTCACCACCCTCCTAGTGAAAATGTTGTTCCTAATATCCAACCTAAACTTCCCCCACTGCAACTTGAGACCATTGCTCCTTGTTCTGTCATCTGCTACCACTGAGAACAGTCTAGATCCATCCTCTTTGGAACCCCCTTTCAGGTAGTTGAAAGCGGCTATCAAACCCCCGTCATTTGTCTCTTCTGCAGACTAAACAATCCCAGTTCCCTCAGATGGACATCATTTTGGACTGGTGGTATTTTTCCAAAAGGAGGGAGTGAGGGGTCAAACTGGGAGACAAAGGATTCCTGTCATAGTCAAATCCTATTTAAGGATTCAAAGGGAATTCATTTAGGTTTTCTCCACCACCTCCCTGCCCAAAACAGGAAGACTGCTGAAAACACCTGGAGAAATAAAGGAACTAAACTGTTGGGGAGGAGGGCAGGGGCTGAGCCCAGGCGAGAAATATCTAGCCTGTGAAAGGAATACCTGGCTAGTTAAGCTACAAGCAGAGCAGTTGACCTTCAAGAAACTTTGCAGCTCCCAGGCAAGTGAGCTGAACTCATGCCAAACTGTTGTTGTTGTTTTTTGGTGTAAAAAAGCTGCCATTTAAGGATGATATTGGGGTTATAGCAGCACTTGTTTGGAGGATTTGCATAACCCATTCATGGTTTCACCACTCTGGAGTAGCATGGCCATCCCAAATGCATGCAGATAAAACCCCAATAGCATGCATTCCCTAAATATGTATCTAGGAAACACTGTTGTCCAGAGGTCAGATTTCTCCTCCATTCCGTGCATGGTATCGGGGGTTAGCTGCAGACCCTGCAATCCTAAAACCTGCAGAGTTTTATCATCTCTGCAGGAGAGAGAACTTTACAGGCTCTCTCCTTCAATGCTTATAAACTCTGCAGGCTCCTGGTACCAGCAATCCCTGTTTCTCCAACCCCTGGATTGTTCCAGTGACCTCTGTTATGGGTTGTGCTGTGTGCCCTATATTGTTTGCATCATAGGAAAGCACAATGCCTACCCATGATGCCTCAGAGTGCAGTACTCTCCCACAAGGAAAAACTTCCCTCTGGCCCGACATGGCAGTCATCTCTGGCTCATTGTTCTCCCAGTTTTATTGAGGAGTTCTCTTCTAAACCTGCTGCTTTCTGTGTGTGTGACAGGCTACTCCGAGGAAGAGGAGGCACAGAGAGAAAAAGAAGAAACCGAAAGGTAAGCAGCCCCTGACCCCACAGCTGCGGTGGCAGACTCAGGCCCCATGCAAAGCAGAGAAATAGGGTCTATTCCCCCACCTGCCTCCCCTCTTCCTGCGAAGGCACAGTCATGCCCAGAGAGTCAGGCACAGGCACAGACTGGGGCTCCATTCACAGGCTGCCTCTGAAATCTGGGGCTCTAGAGTGCTAGGAAGCAGAGGGTGCCCAAGCAGCTCAATGTCTCCTTTATGTCTCACTTCTGGCAGCTTTTGGACGCTGTGAGGAAGAGTTGGAGGAGGCTTGTGCATCCCTAGACGCATGGTAAGCAGTGCCCCCCTCCATAAATCTGCAGTGGGTCAGTGCTCTCCTATAGTATCATGCAATTCATCCCCACTCAGGGGCAGTAGCCGGAGGAATCCCTCCCCTGCCCCGACCTATGTACCAGGCAAGCAACTCTTCTCCTTTAGAATCATGCAATTCATTCCCACCCAGCAGAAGTTGCCATCTCTAATCCACCCCCACACCTCGTACGGTGGGTCATTCCCTTCTTCGAGCATCATACGGTTCATTTTAACCTGGGGCAGTGTGCGTGTGTGGGGTAGATTGTGTTGACTGGACTGGATCATCCTTCCAACCCAAGAGGGGGAGAAAATGTTTTCTGGGAGCAGCCCCGTGCACCCCAGGGAGGTGAGGTGGAGAGGTCAGGAGGAAGGCTGGCCTTTCTAGTATGGTGAGTAGGGTGAAAGGGATCCGGCAGCACTTGGGTAATGGCCCCTCCTCTAGTCCCCCAGGATAGGTTCCTAGTAGGATTTGAAGCCTGGACCTTCAGCTCTGCAGCATAAAGCACCCCTTAGAGCTAAAGAGGTAGCTGCATTAGTTGGCAGCTAGAGTAGGCTGTCATTCTATATGTTGATTAGCTTCTGTGGGTGGGACATGACACACCTGCTGCCAGCAAGATACACTCTCACCTCCTCAGCACTAGAGAGGGCTCACCTAACAATCCAGCTAACCCCAAAGCAGAACATCCAAGGCAAGGCCCGGGTATTGCAGGGGAAGAGGCTGCCTCAGTGGAGAATGGGACAGGGAGCCTTTCGGTGCTGCACTTCTGGGTAAAAGAGGGCCTGAGGGCAGGGCCTGCACTCAGCTATCTGCTCTCTCTGTTCCACAGCTGCCCTGTGCCCCTGGAGAAGCTCCCCTTGGCTCACAGCCTCTGGCTCTTTGAGAGGAGGCTACAGTACGTGGCCAGACACCTGGATGAAGTTCTGATACCGTAAGGCAACTGACTGGGGGGCATCAGACTGGGGGCTGGGTGGGAGGGGATAGTGAATGTAGAGAGGAGGGAGCAGGGACAACCAGAAACTCCAGGATCCTCAAATAACAGGGAAAAGCCACTAAGAGGCTTTAGCTTCCAAGGTGAGAGACCAGTGAAAGTGAGGTGCGGGATTATCAGAAATTAAATGCAGAGACTACAAGTTCGGGTAGTGAGTAGGATCAAATCCTTCTGTACGGCAATACCTGCCAGCAGACGACTGTCTAGCACCTGCCTGTGCTGTGTTTGAAAGAAAAAGCATCAAATGACACCCTGTGAGGGGGTGTCCACCCCACCTAGCACTGGAAGGGGCTCAGGTGGCCAGGCAGGCCCATTAACTCCACAGGGTGCAGCTGGAGGAAGAGCCAGGGAGCAGGGAATTGATTCCAAGCAGGCTCAGCTGGCAGGAATAGGCAGGGCCTATAAAGCCAGGAAGCTGGCTACAGACAGGGGCTGTCGCTGGGAAAGGGCAGCCCCTCCCTGGGAAGAGGGGGGAGTGTTTGTAGCTGGTGCACCCAGAACAAGGAGGGGAACCAGGAGTACTAGGAAGCAGTCTAGGCTGGGAGAGGAAAGCCCAGAACTGCTGGGTTGAGGGTCCCTGGCCTGGAGCTCGGAGTGAAGTGTGAACCTGGGTTTCCCTAGCAACCACAAAGGTCATGGCATAGACCGGCGGGGCAGTGAACAGGAAAACTGTGTGGGTCATTGTGGGAGTGACAGTGACCACATGCGACAGGTGGAAGGGGCATTGACCTCGAGTGCTAATCCCCAGAGTAGTCACCAGACAAGCAGTGAGTGGGACACCATGTGATACACCCCTGTCAAGGTTCCTTCCCCACTCTGAACTTTAGGGTACAGATGTGGGGACCTGCATGGACACTTCTAAGCTTAATTACCAGCTTAGAACTGGTATCGCTACCACCATCCCACAAGCACTACTTTTTTTCCTGGGTAGTTTTGAGGGACTTCACCAATTCCCTGGTGAACACAGATCCAAACTCCTTGGATCTTAAAACAAGGAGAAACTAACCATCCCTCCTCCTTTCCCACACCAATCCCTGGTGAGTCCAGATCCAATCCCCTTGGATCTAAAAACAAGGAAAAATCAATCAGGTCTTAAGAGAAAGGCTTTTAATTAAAGGAAAGAAAGGTAAAAGAAAACTCTCTGGGAGAGATTAGCATACCAGCTACTCTCACAGACAACAGTTTCAAAAGACAGAGGATGTTCCCCTGGGCACATATTTAGTTACACAAAAAAAAACCCAAATACCCAGTTTGATTCTACCTCTAATTGCACAAGACAGGTTACAAAGAAATAAACATAAACCTATTTCTTCCTTTCTAAAACTTACTACTTCCTTGATCTTTTTCACTCTGGCTGAAACTGAAACTCTAAACAAAGGAAAAACTTCCCTCCTTCCTTTTGAAACTTCTTCCCCCTTTGGTTCCTCTGGTCAGGTGTTAGCTAGGCTAGGTGAACTTTTTAACCCTTTACAGGTAAAAGAGGCACTAACCCTTAACCATCTGTTCATGACAACCCCAAACACGAATCATCAGCTGGGTTCAAACCCAAGACTTTCAGGACCATAGCACAGACCTCCTCCACTGGAGAAATTCCATTAAATGGGAGCAATAGTAGGTTATTAGCCTCTAGTGTATCAGCCATTAGAAGAGTACAGTTTTCCAGTGGGTTAGAATGTAAGAACAGAAGAACAGCCAGACTGGGTCAGACTAAAGGTTCATCTAGCCCAGTATCCTGTCTTCCAAAACTGGCCAATGCCAGTGCAGCAGAGGGAATGACCAGAACAGGGAATCATCAAATGATCCGTCCCCTGTCGCCCATTCCCAGCTTCAGACAAACAGAGACTAGGGACACCATCCCTGCCCCCCTTAGCTCATAGCCATTGAGGAATTTATCTAGTTCTTTTTATAGTTTATAGTCTTGGCCTTCACAACATCCTCTGGCAAGAGTTGCACACACATGCTCACATCTTCCTCCCCCAAACCAATTGTTCTTAGCTAATCTTTCTATTAAAATAGCAGTAGATCCCCAATCCTGCTCAAGGCCCCATTGTGCTAAGTGCTGCACATGTGCATGTGATGAAGGGGTTATCATTCTAGATAAAATGCATGCTCCATTGCACTACTGTTGGAAGGCTGTGCCCAAACCCTGCCTTTGCTCAGCAGGGCCATGTCCCATCTGTCCCTGTCTGCTCTCTCCCACAGGCCGAGTGTGTCGACATCTGCCATGAGCCAGTTCTCCTATTCCTCTATGGAATCCACCACCTCTTCCCTCTGGAGTCCCAGCTCCTTTCCCCTGAGAGAAGCCTCCGTGACTTGGGCAGAGCCCCTCTGCCACACAAGGGAGATCATGACTCTCGCAAGCTGGGAAGGATCCACTCATCCCATCCAAGCCCAGCCTCTTCCCAGTCCTCCTGCCCACAGCAGACGAGACCGGCGAGAGCAGAACATAGGTCTGGACCAGATGTCAGCCCACGGCTCAGACTTCAACATCCGACAGAAGCATCTGCAGAGACAACTGGGGGCTCCACAAACCCCCATCCCGGGGAAGCCATTGCTGGGTGAGCAGGACACCAAGCAGCAATGGGCATTCAACACAGATCGGCCCAATTGTGGATTTCCAGCAAAGGTCTCAAAGCCCCTGACATCCGACAGCAGCCCTCAGCATGCACAGGAGATCCAGAAGCCATGTGTCTGCCCCTGGGGACCTCTGCCCCAAAAGGCCCACAGGATCATGGCATCCCCTGATGCCATCCTGGCCAGGCTTGTGCCTACGGTGAGGGTCAAGCTGCAGGATCACGTGGCTCAGAAATGCTCAGAGATCCAAATGAAGGCGTTTCCTAAGATCGTGAGAGAGTCGCACAAAGATGCTCCCCTCCTGAGAGAGACTGCCCTGTCTGGGCCACTCCGCCCCGCTAGGGAGCCAGGCAAGCACAGCACAGCGGCATTCCCAACAATGGAACAACAGCCTGCCCACCCCATCGAACTCCACATAAGGCGTGAGCATCTCGTCATGCAGAGGGGGCTGCTCACCCTGGACCCAGAGCCCCCGGCAAAGCTGCCTGATGCCGTCCAAGCCAGGGGAGCCAGTGTGGAGTTCAGTGAGATGGAGACCGATTTCCTGCAGATGGGGAAGCAAAGCACAAGCTCCTCTTCTTCCACACGTCCTCCAATGCCAGTGGAAGATACCACCATGGAGACGGGCAGGAATGATGGTGTGTCAGGAAACCAGATTAACCCAGATTGCTGCACTCTGCCAGCAATGGTGGGTCTCACATCACCACCTCCAGGAACCACAATAGCAGAGAAGACCCTCAAAGCGACACTCCAGATTTGTAGGAGTGAGTTCAGAAAGCCCCTTACCAGTGTGAGCGGCACCAAAGGGACTGAAGAGAAGCTGGAGCTGCATATGGAGAGGAAGGTTATCTTGGGAGAAGGCTCCTGCCTGGGGCCAGGGGCACAGGCAGGTGAGAGCAGGGCAGATCTTCCCAGGAACCAATTCCACGAGGTTGCTCCAGAGGCACCAGGCTCTGAGCAGCTCACAAGATCCACCCTTGACTCTCTCATTGCTGGGCAGGCTGCACACGACCTGCAGCTCAAGCAGCTGACGGAAATGTTGAGCAGCTCCTTCCTCTTGGTGGGCCAGGTCTCAATTTGCCAGCAGTGCCGCAAGGCATATCCAGGAAAGATGAAGGGTAAGAAAACTCAGAAGGAGACATCTGCTGAGCTGCATGATCTTCAAGACATCGTGGATTCACAGGGGTTCGACGGATCTGTGAATTCACAGCTCTCCAGGGACCAGCCGCCAATCAAAATCTGCAAGAAGTGCAGTAAGCTTCGATGCAAGAGACCAGCTGGTTCTGCAGGTGCTGACTTGCCCAGAAGATCCCATGGAATTCCACAACGATGGACTCCAGGAGACTCCTCAGCATCATCCAACCACAACAAGATGCCAGTGCTGTGGCTCCTTCCAGCAGGCAAGAGCAAGACGCAGGATGGAATGGGGAAAACGGCTCCCACCAAGCAACCAAAGATGGTGTCCATTGCGACGAGTACAACAGGGCTTTCGCAAGCTGGGGAGAAAGCAACTGGGAATCCTGACGGTTCTCCCCCAAAGTCACCAAAGGCCTCCAGAGCTAGGACACCATCCCCTTCCAGTAGCAAAGTTCCAGTTCTCAAACAGATACTAATGTGCCTCAAGCAAACCTTCAGCAAGCTTCAAAAGAAAGTGAAGTCCCGAATGGCTAAGGACTCTCATTCCAAAACACCTGACACTAAATTTACAAAGCCGCCCTTTTGGAAGGCAAGGGCCTCCAAGGGTGTCCGGTTTCCATACTACTAAATCCCACCCTGCCAGCATGCCCACTAACAGCAGTGGCCCACAAATTCAAACATCACCCTATCATCCAGCAGGTCTGGTAAGCATGGGCTAAAGTGGCTGAGAAGAATGGTTTGTTGTCCTGAGACACAGAGACTGATGTATAAGAGACTCTCCTTGGGGTATGACATCTAAATCCAGATTCCAAGATGAAGGGGGACCTGGGGGCTTGGATGAGATTGAGGGTGTGACTAGCTCACTGGATTTGTTACTTTACCTCATATGGTTCAAGAATCAATCTTTCCTTCAAGAAGAGCTGATACTAAATTTACAAAGCCACCCTTTTGGAAGGCAAGGGCCCCTAATGGTGTCCAGTAGTATTGTTAGGGGCCTACCATCAATCAAACCCAAACCGGCCCCTTGACCCCTAATACCCCACCCCTCGACCCTTAAACCCCGCCCACCTATCACCAGAAGTCCCACCCATGGGGATATTACTTCTGGAGTCAAGACAGACACATGACCGGAACCAAAGTGTGTCATGTGACACTCTAAGAACTCCTCCCACTGTCTTCTACCAATCAGGAATGGTTTCACCCCCATAGGCCTACACCGAGAAGTCATTTGACCAATCAAGGGTGTTCCAGGGTGGGGTGACCCATCTGGATGTGGCTCGTGTGACCGCTCTAAGAACTCCTCCCACTGCTCTCTACCAATTGTGATGGGTTTCAGCTGCATAGGACCACCCCGAGAGCAGATTTGTCCAATCAGTGGTGTTCAGGGGCAGGGTGGCCCACCCAGTTGAGGGTCATGTGACCCCTCTGAGAACTCCTCCCAGCACCCTCTGCCAATCAGAAGGCAGCACCATCACCCCATAAATCCCAGCAATCGGGACAGAAAAGGCCATCTTTTACCAAGGATGCGTGCTTTAGAAATCGTGGAAACATGGACTCCTTCACCACCTCTGTGAGCACTTTGGATTTTGTTTTACCCCGAGGGCCTTTTGACTTATGTGGAGAAAGTGCTATATCAGCAACAGTTCCCATGAGGGCTCTTTGACTCAGCCGTTGATGGATACGCCGGAACCCGAAACCAAAACTCTCGTGAGTCACCTCGATGATTGTCCACCCCCCTAGAGGCGGAAGGCAAACACAGCTTGGGGGAGTCATCGGAGGACAAGATGAATGGAAAAGACATTGCTCAGGTAAATGAATGATTAAGAAGTGACCATTGATGATGGGGTGTAATGGGGTTAGGAACTGGGGGGTGGGGATTGGGTTGTGTCTATTTAAAAACAAGCAGTGAAAACTTACACTGTTTCTTTTCTGAAAATCTCTCGACAGCTTGACGATGCCTTTCTAGAGGACTTGGAGGCCCTGGACAGCGTTACATCAAGCAGCAAAGATGAACTGGACTCTCCTTGGTTTTGCTCAATGCCAATACAAATTGTTGAAGAGAACTCTGAGGATGACGGCTATGAGGAGTTTAGGAGGCTTGGCATGGAACTAACTGAGCCAGTGCCACATCGTGAGCATAAAAAAGTCATGCAGACTATTTTACGTGTTGCTGTTTATGCTGTCCTTAATCACTGCCTTAGGGAAAAGCTTTTGGAAGATTGTGAGGGCTGTGTCATAGATGTGCCAGCCCAACGGCGCCATGACTGTGTGACTGGGACTTCAGTAGATATAAATTGCACGCTCCAGGGCCTGTGTGCTGAGCTGTATTTGGAAAGCTTATTAAACACTGTTCTTGCCATAGGTGATGCTATGCAATGTCTGTGCCTAACCCAAGAACATTTAGCGTAAGGGGTGACCTTGATAAATGTTGTGCAATTTAGTGCAGACCCTGACTGTGTTTTAAAGAAAATGACCAAACCAGAAGATGCCTGTGTCACGTTATTGACTTGAACTGGGACCGTACAGAACATGGTTGCAACCAAGGTCCAGTAGTGGCACTAAATCTTATGCAAAGGTGGTCATATAAGGGGTCTAAGACAAGATTATGGGTTGCTGGTTATGATTATGCTGTCTGTATGCATGTGTCATTTGTCATTTTGTAGTTGAAGTTATGAATATTGGCTCTGTCCTGTCTGTATTTCAAACTTACGTTATGCTTCTGTGTGACATCCCAGACAAGTTGGTGTTAGCTCTGCCTAGCCTCCTTGATGGCCCATTCAGGACCATCAGATACAAAACTGACCCATCGAGAGAAGGCAGATGCGCCTTGTAAGTCAGCAAAGTATGCAGGGACTTGTCCATATGACTCCAAACTCCATTTTGCTTGTCATTTTCCACAGTAAGGACAAAGAGGTGTTCTTACACCTGGAAAAGACTATAAAAGGCTGATGCCTCATCTCCTCCTTCTTACCTCTGGAGGGACTTTGCTATAAACTGAAACTCTGAACAAAGAACTGATGACCCATCCCAACTGGGGATGTACTCCAGAGACTTAATTTAAACCTGCACTTTATTCTATCACTGCTACAAGCCTGAACCAAGAACTTTGCCATTACTGTATGTAATTGATTCCATTGAACCAATTCTAGCTCTCATCTGTATCTTTTTCCTTTTATGAATAAACCTTTAGATTTTATAGATTCTTAGATTTTAGGACGGGAAGGGACCTCGAGAGGTCATCGTGTCCAGTCCTCTCCCCTCATGGCAGAACCAATTACTGTCTAGACCAGCTCTGATAGACATTTATCTAACTTATTCTTAAATATCTCCAGAGATGGAGATTTCACAACCTCCCTAGGCAATTTATTCCAGTGTTTAACCACCTTGACAGTTAGGAACTTTTTCCCAATGTCCAATCTAAAAGTCCCTTGCTGCAGTTTAAGCCCATTGCTTCTTGTTTATTCTTAGAGGCTAACTAAGGTGGACAACTTTTCTCCCTCCTCCTTATGACTCTCTTTTAGATACCTGGAAACTGCTATCATGTCCCCTCTCAGTCTTCTCTTTTCCAAACTAAACAAACCCAATTCTATAACCTTCCTTCATAGATCATGTTCTCAAGACCTTTAATCATTCTTGTTACTCTTCTCTGGACCCTCTCCAATTTCTCCACTCTTTCAGTACCTGCTTTTCCTCAATTACAAGGTTTCATCCTGTGAGTTTATCGATGATGAAACTGCGTGTGTGTCTTGGAAGCACGCAAAAGACTGGTACTCTGTCTCTGGCAATACCAACATCTTCATTGCCTGTTTCACCACCGCTTATGCTCGCTTAGAACTATTCAACCTCCTAGAGAGGCTGCAAGAGTGGTGCCTGTCCCACGACACTGTCTTGGTGATATTTGTGAAAAGGGAGAGTGAGAGGAATCCCCCTCTGGGGGATTGTTTAGGGTCAACAACCGGTGTTATTTTAGACCATCGCCATAAACCATTTTCCATACCTTCAAAGAATTTGAAGGGCTAACATCAGCGGGTCTGGTACGTATAGTTCTGTGAAACTCTGGCTGTAACTCTAAATTTAAAGTCAGGTAACACATCAATGTAGCAAAAGGTGTTATGGGCTGCAATAATATCTCCACATCCTAGTTTTTAAAGTTCTGTTAAATCGCTCTACAACCCCTTCTTTGACTTCATTATTAGTAACAAAGTGGCGAACTCCATGCCACTTTAATAATCTGCTTAAAGGTTTGTTTAAAAATTCTTTCCCCCGATCAGTTTGTAATTTTAGAGGCATGCGACCTTTGCTGAAAATAGCTTGAAAGGCCTTGGATACCTCAACGCCCGTCTTGTCTTTTAGGCCTCAGGCCCAGGCATATTTGGATAGAATGTCTATCACTGTTAAGATGTACTTAAAACCGCTGCTGCATTTGGAGAACCGGTGCATATCCACCAAATTTGCCTTCCATTGCACATCCACACCTGAAACAATGGTCTTGTTTCTTTTAAAACGTATTTGAGCCGGTTTGTGTAAAGGGAAAAAAGAACAGGAGTACTTGTGGCACTTTAGAGATTAACAAATTTATTTGAGCATAAGCTTTTGTGGGCTACAGCCCACTTCATCGGATGCATGCCGTGGAAAATACAGTAGGAAGAGATGAGTGTTACCATACACACTATAAGAAGAGTGATCAATTAAGGTGAGGTATTATCAGCAGGAGAGAAAAAGAACTGTTTGTAGTGGTAATGAAAATGGCCTATTTCCAGCAATTGACAAGAAGATGTGAGGAACTGTAGTGGGGGGAAAAATAAGCGTGGGGAAATAGTTTTACTTTGTGTAATGGCCCATCCACTCCCAGTCTTTATTCCAGCCTAATTTAATGGTGTGCAATTTGCAAATGAATTCCAATTCAGCAGTCTCTTGTTGGAGTCTGTTTTTGAAGATTTTTTGTTGTAATATTGTGACTTTTAGGTCTGTAATCAAGTGGCCAGGGAGATTGAATTGTTCTCCAACTGGTTTTTTAATGTTATAATTTTTTATATCTGATTTGTGTCCATTTATTCTTTTACGTAGAGACTGTCCGGTTTGGCCAAAGTACTTGGCAGAGGGGCATTGCTGGCACATGATGGCATATATCACATTGGTAGATGTGCAGGCGAATGAGCCTCTGATAGTGTGGCTGATGTGATTAGGTCCTAGGATGGTATCCCCTCAATAGATATGTGAACAGAGCTAGCAAGAGGCTTTGTTGCAAGGATAGGTTCCTGGGTTAGTGTTTTTGTTGTGTGGTTGCTGTAGGTATGGGGGCTGTCTGTAAGAGCGGACTGGCCTGTCTCCCAAGATGTGTGTGAGTGAGGGATTGTCCTTCAGGACAGGTTGCAGATCCTTGATGATGTGCTGGAGAGGTTTTAGTTGGAGGCTGTGGTGGATTAACAAATTTGCCACCCCTAGGCCCTCAAAAAATTGCTTTGCAACCCCCCATGCGCCAGCTCACCTCCGCTCCCCTATGGCAAGCCTGGGAGGGAGGGAGGGAGAAGAAGGGGAGTTGTGCCTCGCTCGAGGGATGGCAGCAGTGGAGCAGAGATGAGTTGGGGCGGGGAGAGGTTCCCACCCCCCTCCCAGGTTATTCCCCGCACCTGCGGGCTGCAGCTCACCTCTGCTCTGCCTCCTCTGAGTGCGCTGCTACTCACTTCTCCCTCCATCCCAGCACTTTCGCGTGGCAAGCCAGGGAGGGAGGTGGAAGGAGGGAAGCGCGGTGCACCTGGGGGAGGAGGCAGGCCAGGGATATGGGGAAGGGGCAGAGCTGAGGAGGTGGCGTGAGCAAATTTGCCGCCCTAGGCCAAGCCCTTGTTGGCCTAGGTGATAATACGCCACTGGTTGGGAGCTGAAGTTGATGGCTAGTGGCGTTCTGTTACTTTCTTTGTTGGGCCTGTCCTGTAGTAGGTGACTTCTGGGTACTCTTCTGGCTCTGTCAATCTGTTTCTTCACATCAGCAGGTGGGTACTGTAGCTGGAAGAACGCTTGATAGAGATCTTGCAGGTATTTGTCTCTATCTGAGGGGTTGGAGCAAATGCGATTGGATCCTAGAGCTTGGCTGTAGACAATGGGTTGAGTGGTGTGGTCTGGATGAAAGCTGGAGGCATGTAGGTAAGTCTAGTGGTCAGTAGGTTTCCGATATAGGGTGGTGTTTAGTTGGCCATCGTTTATTAGTGCTGTATTGTCTAGGAAGTGGATCTCTTGTGCAGAATGGTCCAGGCTGAGGTTGATGGTGGGGTGGAAATGTGTAAAGTGTAAGCGTCCCTCTCTGAAAGCCAAACTGTTCTCTATCTTCTATGGAAAGTTTTACTATGCTTTCTGGTCTCTTGAGAAAGAGAGTTCACCCCACCGATGCTCCCAACTTCCAAGGGGATATAATATATTTTCTTTAAGAGAGCTGCCTGTGTAGAAATGACTGTTACTGGTACTGTCTTTTGCTAACACAAATATAAAGGGGGACACACTCATATTGACACATTTAAATAAATAAGTTTTATTAATTGCCTGGTTTAACACGACCTTTACAGCCGCCTTTAAAAATGGACACCACGACCCCTACCATAAGGGAGTCTGAGCTGGTTCATTCTTCCATTTTGTCCTTTTCCGGATTTTCCTCTTGAGATCTGTGTCTCAGACATGAGCAAAAACAGCTGTGTCTCAGACATGATGCAAAAACAGCTGATGCACGTAGTGGTGAGCTGGAGCCAGTTCTCACCAGTTCACAGGAACCGGTTGTTAAATTTAGAAACCCTTTTAGAATCGGTTGTTCCAGGACAAGCAGTTCTAAAACAGCTTTTAAATTTAACTAAAGCTCAGGCAGCTATCCACCCGGCCCCCGGCACCAACTCACTTCCTTCTCCTCCCCTGAACACTCCGCCCTCCTTCTCCTCCCCCTCCCCTGCTTCCCGCGAATCAAATGTTCACGAGAAACCTGACACAAGCAGCAGGCAGGTAAGCTGGTGGTCAAGCATGAGGAGGGCTCCAGAGATGCATGGCGCGGCCCAGTCCAGCTCAGGCCGAGCAGCTCCCTCCAGCCTGGCCCCTGGCCTGGTCCTGGTTGAGTGCCCCTGATCAGTCCTGGCCAAGCACCCCCAGCTCTGGCTCCAGTGGCATCGGCCTGGCTCGGGCCCCGCAGCGCCGGTGCCAGTCCCGGACGAGGGGCTCCGGCCTGACCAGGGCCCCAACTCGGGCCCCGCGGTGTTGGTCCCGGTCCCGGCTGAGGTCGTCCAGCCCGGCCCAGCCCGGCCCGGGCCCCACGGCACCGTTTCCGGCCCGGCCAAGCAGCTCCGGCCTGGGACCTGCAGCACCGGTCTCGGTCTCAGCCGAGCAGTTCCTGCCTGGACCTCGTGGCACCGGCACTGGTCCAGATCCCTGCCGAGCAGCTCTGGCTGGCTCAGCTCGGGCCCCCACAGCCCTGGTTCCGGTCCCGGCCGAGTGGGCATGGCAGCGCAGTAAGGGGGCAGGGGAGTTTTGTGGGTTGTGAGGGAGTGAATAGGGGTCGGGCAGTCAGAGGGCAGGGAACAGGGGGATTGAAAGGGGCGAAGGGTTTGGGGGGGCAGTCACGAAGAAGCAAGGGTTGGATGGGTTGGTGGGGGGCAGGAACAGAGAGAAAGGGTGGTTGGATGGGGAAGGAGTCCCAGGGGGCCATCAGAAATGAGAAGAGGAGTTGGATGGGGCGGCAGGGGACAGTCAGGGGACAGGGAAGAGGGGTGGATGGGGCAGGGGTCCTGGGGGGCATCAAGGAACATGGGGGTTGGATGGGGCATGACCGCCTGGGGGGGCACGACCCCCTCATGAAGTAAGGAGGAGGGAACCTGTGGTTAATATTTTGGCAGCTCATCACTGCTCCCACAAGGCTACCGATGTCAGTTCTCAAAGGCCTCTAGAAAGCATCTTCGAGCTGTTGAGAGATTTTTCAGAAAAGAAACAGCGTAAGCACCCCACTGCTTGTTTTTAGATTTACACAACCTCCTGGTTCCTAATTTCATTGCACTCCATCATCAACTGTCGCATCTTATTCATTTACTTGAGCGACATCTTTTTTGTTCATCTTGTCCTCTGCTGACTCACCTGAGCTGCATTCATCTTCCACCTCTGGGGGGCCAACAACGAGAGGCCTTCATGCTCATTGGGATGCCTCATGAGGGTTTGGGTTTTGGGTACTGGCGTATCCATCAACGGATGAGTTAAAGGGCCCTCGTTGGAACTGTCACTCATGTAGCGCTTTTTCCACACAAGTCCAACGGCCCTTGGGGCTCACGCAAAGTCCGAAGTTCTCACCAGGGTGGTGAAGGAGTCCATGTTTCCACGATTTCTGAAGCACGTGTTCTTGGTAAAAGATGGCCTCTTCTGCCCCGATTGCTGGGACTTATGGGGTGATAGTGCTGCGCTCTGATTGGCAGAGGGCTCTGGGACAAGTTCTTAGAGGGGTGACACGACCCTCTTCTGGGCAGGTCACCCTGGCCCGGAACACCACCGATTGGTCAAATCTGCTCTCAGGGCGGTGCTGTGTGGCTGAAACGCATCGTGATTCGCAGAGGGCAGTGGAGGAGTTCTTGGGTCATGCGAACCACTTCCGGATGTGTCACCATGCCCGGAAGACCCCTGATTGGACAAATCTCCTCTCAGGGTGGGCCTACGGGGGAGAAACCCCTCCTGATTGGTAGAGGGCTGTGGGAGGAGTTCTTAGAGGAGTCACATGACATACATTGCTTCCGGTCTTGTGTCCTCTTTGACCCCGGAAGTAATTGTCCCCATGGGTGGGACTTCCAGTGACAGGTGGTCAGGGCTTAAGGGGTCAAGGGGCAGGGTTTAAGCGGCCAAGGGGAGGGGTTAGGGTTTGATTGTTGGTAGGTCTTTTATACTATTTCCGGTTTCCATACTACTGAATCCCACCCTGCCAGCATGCCCATTAACAGAAGGGGTCCACTAATGCCACCATCTCCCTAGCAACCAGCGGGCCTTGTAAGCATGGGCCAAAGTGGCTGAGAAGAATGGCTTGTTGTCCTGGGACACAGAGACTGATGATAAGAGACTGTCCTTGGGGTATGACATTTAACCCCAGATTCCAAGATGAAAGTGGGGCCTGGGGCTTCAATGAGACTGATGGTGTGACTAGCTCACTGGATATGTTATTTTACCTTATCTGGTTCAAGAAGCAATCCTTCCTGGGCAGATGAATGGCCGAAGTCCCGTCCTTACAGATGTTTTGACCTCATGTGTGAATAAAAGCCATCAACCCATGGAGAAGGAGATTAGCATGGCCCGTGAGTGATTAACTAGGGATGGGACAGTGACAGGCCAGGTGTAATGGGAAACAACAGCCACATCTCTTCTCATAGTGACTTTATTCATAGGAATTCTGAGGGTAGAGCATCCATTGATACGTGTCTTTAGGGGCTAACATCCCACCGTTCCCCTGGCTCTCCACGAACAGAGTGACTTTGTAAATGCTGCTGCCTGGCTTGGACTCCTTTCCCCAGAGTGCTGTCCTCCCTCAACTGGGGGTGGGGATGGCCCCCCTAAGCTTCAGGTCTAAGACCCTGTATAAGCCTCTCTCTACAGAGTGGAGATCAGTAGCTCTTGTTTCCTCATCTCTAAGGGTCCAAGATGGAATAGGTGGCCATGACCTGTGTCACCAGCTCTGGAGCTGGATGATGAACTGACTCTTTACTTGACAAACACCCTGATTATCCTGGCACGAAGATGGTTGCTTTTCATGCTGGACACGATTGGATTCATTAAAGAAGGACCCAGCAGGAAGATGTAGCCCAGGATAATTTGAAGCAAGGGAGAAGAGCTCTTCCAGAATCTGTGTATGACAGTCAGGTTGAACTCTGGCATGTAGAAGAACAGGACAGCGTAGAGGTGGGAGACGCAGGTGTTCAGGGCCCTAAAGCATTTTGTGGGGGACGTGATGCTCAGCACTGCTTTGAGGATCATCACATAGGAGAGGAAAATGAGCAGCGAGTCCAACCCCACCGTTCTGACTGTAATAAACAAGCCATAGATGTTGTTGACTGTGATGTCCGAACAAACTAGCTTCATGAGGTCCTGGAGCAGGCAGTAGGAACGGGAGAGGACATTGGCAAGAAAGAATTGGAACCGTTTCAGGAGAAAAGGGAGTGGAAATGTTACTGCCACTGCTCTTAGCACAAACACCAGTCCCATCTTGGCTATTCTCGGCAGGGTTAAGATGGAGGCATATCTCAGCGAGTTACAGATTGCGATGACGCAGTCAAATGCCATCAACAAGAGCACAGAGGATTCATTAAATTGCAGAGAGTGGATGAAGACCATCTGGGCAAAACAAGCATCAAGGCTGATCTCTCTAGAGTTTAAACAAGAATAGGCTCAGTATCGTTGGTATGGTGGCTATCAATAAGCCAAGGTCTGTGACGGCCAATATGGAAAGGAAAATGTACGTGGGCTCATGGAGGACTGGATCTGTTTTTATAATGAACAGAATGACTGAATTTCCTACTATGGAAATAGCATACATGAAGCAGAAGAGGACAGAGATTCAGAGATGGATGTCTTCCTGCCCAGGTATCCCAGTGAGAAGGAACACTGCAGGTGTGAATTTAGTGTCATTGACAGCTGATATACCGTACTGGGCAGGTCCGAGAAGTTTTGAACTTTCCTTCCTGAAAGGAAAAAGAACAGGAAAGTAGATGATATTAAACGAGACATCTTTCTGCTCTGAGTGCAAATCTAGGATTCCCAGAAGCTCAAGGAAGATCAGAAAAACACATAAATTTGGATTTACACCCCCCATAGGATATGCCAATAGGAAGACAGGCACTGCCAGACTGGATCAGACCTGAGTTCTTCTAGCCCAGTAACCAGTTACAGATGCATCAGGGGAAGATGGAAGAATCCCTGCAATAGGGAGCTATGAGATTAACTGCTCCAAGGGAAAGTTTCCCCCAGGCACCCACTAGTTAAACATATTTTGTGGTGTAAATCCAGTCCCTCTTTGAATCCTGCTAATCCCTTGGCCCCATTGATATCTAGTGGATCAGAGTTCCACAGCCTATTTGAGCACTGTGTGAGTTTGCAATAATGGCATTCACACAGACACCCTTTCTAGCCCTCAACTTCAAAGTGTGGCCCATTGTATCATGACATGTGTACACATATGGCAAGTGCATGGTGAAAACAGTCATTGTGTTTATCTGTCCTGCATTTAAGTTATTCATAAACGTGTTTCATTGCCTCATTATGTACATTATTTTTTTTATTTTCTCTGCTCCTGTGAGTTCAAATTATGCCACTGCCTCTTTGCAACACATGGGATAAACTTTCAGGGTCTGCTTCTGAATTCAATAACGGCATCACTCCAGATTTACGTGTGTAAATTCGATCAGAACCGGGATCTATTAACTTTCCCTTACCAAATGCACCCAGTGATACACTCTGCCTCCAAGAATCCCTCCAAGAGAAGCTGAAGTGCTTTGCCCAGCCTATGTTGACTGAATCCAGAGAGTTTGATCATCCTACAGGTTCCCCTTCATCCTCCCAGGACCCACCTCTGGTCCCCATGCAAGGGATTGTAGTTATCTGGTAAGCTACAAGCTAACATGGACAGTTACTTCAGCTGGATGAGGGAGGGGTTGGCATCGCAAATGGGTGAATTGTGCAAGCACTAGGTTTGCACTAATATCCAGTTGAGTGTGCTAGTTACTTCAGCCATGCTTTTTGAACAGGTGATGGAGGTAAATTAAATAAAAAAACTATTACACTGCTCTTTCCTGCACCTCAGCTCTACTCTTTGCTGAAACACAGACCAGCGGTTCTGGTCTCTCAGGACTTTTTGGAAAGTCTTGCACGGCTATTGTAGAGTTATTGTGTGCATGACCCTGAATGTAAGTATTCCAAATGGCTTCTGCTCAGTTAGCAGGGGATGGTACCATGCAGCTGTTCACTGAACACAGAGTTAATAGCACAAACCCATTGCAAACAGTATGCGGCGTACTTCTGAAAAACGTTCTAAAGCAAAAGCCATTAAGCAGTAAAGTTACCATTACTCCTTCCTGTAGAGATTCCAACAACTCTGCCGCTGGCTTTCAATATGCATACATGTCATGAACTTTTTGTTTGTAATATTTATATTAGAATGAAAAGTTTTGGCATAAAATTTACACAGCTGTACTTTAGCACACACATGTCAACCACAGGTACAAACCCAGCCGGACCTATTGAGCAGGCACAGTGCTCAGTGCTACAGGCACATTGTGCGGTAGCCCAGGGCTCAGTCTGAGGGTGGGAGAATGGCAAGATTTCACCCCATGAGAAAGGAGGCTATGAATCTTGACATTTGGCTCTCAGAAACCAGAGAAGGGAAAGAGATGAACATAGCCCTGTAACTCTGAGGGGTATCTTCAAGGCAGAAGTGCTGGAGCCTTCAGCCAGTCAGGAAACAGAAATACAGGCAAGTTGCATCTTAGGCGCATTTAACATGCACAAATTCAGCTTTGTGCAGTCGGTTAAAAGGGAAACAAAGGAAAAATTACAATCTAAAAACTGCATCTGTAGTGCAGGCTATTCCGTCAGCCATTCAACTCAATGAGTGTTTCACCATTCGTGGTTTTCGCTTTACGCACTAACCATGGAACGGAACCCTCGCATAAAATGAGACTTGCTTGTATGCCCTCAGAGCAACGCAGCTCTGAATTCCTGCATCTACAATCAAGTCAAAGAGTAAAATTGCTGAAAATGCATTTGCTGATCAAATTTCCAGCAGCAAATATACCTGATGCAATTTGGGAAGTAGTCACTGATATTCCGTGGGGTCTCTTCTTCCTCAGCCCCTGGCAGGATCGGGCCCAGAGCACACAGCACCTCTAAAAATGGGACTCCTTGAGAAATCATTGCTCAGGGCATCAGGGTTTTAGCACTGCAAGCTTGCTTTGAATGTCAGATTTCTGTGCAGATTAAATTACTCACCGTGGAGCATGGGCAGATGTAGGGGCAGAGTTCCCAAGCTACCTACTGCTACCTGCCCTCCATCCCCATCACTGAGTCATCCCAACAGCTCAGCTGAGTCCTCTGCCGCTGCACAGAACATCTGCAAATAGAAACAGCTTGCAGCCTTTACACATCACTTTGTATTTTAAAGACAGTGAAACCTGCCAACGTACCCAATTCCTGCTAGAAGGGGAGCTGCTGACGCCAGAGGTCTTCACCCTAAAGGACAAGGAGTCATCAGAGAGGTTGCAGGGCAGCAGGCAGCATCTGTTCAGATAGAGAGGCACCTGTCTTTATGAAGCATGTTCGCAATATCCCTTAGGGGTCACTTGACCATCAGGAAAACTTAGCTGCTTGGCTTCGTGTGTAGCAGCTATGAACCCTGTGAGAACGAAAGGCAAAGTGCAAGAGGTGAAATGATAGGGAATGCGTGCTAATGCTACCCAATGAGACTGCAGAACCAGCCCTGCTGCAGGCTGTCTTGCTGTAATTGGGGCTTATCATCCCTGTTATTCACATGGCTACCTCGAACCTCGAAAGTGGCCAAGTGATAATGAATGATGCCATAACAGCTGTGATCTTGCTGAAATAAATTAAAAAGAATAATAATATTAATATAGGAGCAGATTTCTTTGCAGCAGCCCCCTTTCCTGCATTACGCACCCAGGGTGCTGACCAGAGTACAAAGAATCCACCAGTCTCTATACATGGAAATTTCCCTCAGATCGTTCCAGGAGGGGAGCTCCCTTCCCTTTCCCTGAAGAATGAAAAGGGGACCCAGGAATTCCCAAAGTTATGCCCTGATCTTCAGTGAATCCAATTGGGAGCTAGGCCCCACCCACACACAATCTCTGGGCTCCCCCAACTTCTCCAGGACCTCACGCAGCTCCCTGGAAGCTCATTAGAGATGTGCTACCAGGGCCTGTCCACAATAGCCGCACAAAGAAGCAGATTGGTTGGTGTAGCTGAAGGTCACAAAATCCTCAGCCATAGACTGGTTGGGAGGTTTTGACCTTTCCATATCCAGAGTGCAGCCAAGACTCACCAGTGCAGCCTTCATTTATGTTATGAGGGGAAGCGGATGAAGAGTCCCAGGTTCTCTTGGGGATCCAGAGAAGCTGCAGCTAGGCAGTATGGTGGAAATTGAAATTTTAGAGAAAAATGATCCATTTTCTATGAAAACACACCCTAGAGAATGGATAAAAAGGAAACATTTTAGTTTGGGTCATACTTTTTTATGGGGTACATGGGGGGGGGGAACTCTTCATTTTCAGCCCAGCTCTAGCTTGAACCATGAGCCTCTGTCCCATTTTCATGTGTGCAATGATGTT
>NC_133779.1:11566643-11567688 GCF_003597395.2 Chelonoidis abingdonii | reverse complement strand
GTGAGAATATGTTTCAGGTTAGCAGGTTGTCTGTGGGCAAGGACTGGCCTGCCACCCAAGGCCTGTGAAAGTGTGGGATCATTGTCCAGGATGGGCCGTAGTTTGTCAAGTGTTCAGGCCCTTGACTGAGACACAGGAGTTGGGCAGACCCACATCCACCCTGCAATCCATTCCCACAGTCTCTAACTCCTAGACATTATTGGTGCTCACCCTTACCTGGACCACTAGCCTGCACAGCCCACCTGCCTTGATTGCTGGCCAAAGCCGACCCATTGGTTTCCTGTCCTGTCCTTAGCCGCTCTGCCCTGATTGCAGAATGGAGCCCACTCATTGGTTCCTGCCCCACTCTGGCTGAGGGCTTGGGGCTCAAAGACTATTTAATTGCTCTGTCCGGCTTGCAGGTCAGAGCCTGCCACCCGTTGACTGCCGTACTGTTCTGCTTGGCCGTAGGCATGGAACACAAGGTGTAGGTTATTCCCCATGTTTTGAGCTCACCCAGGGCCGGTGCAACCATTTAGGCGAACTAGGCGGTTGCCTAGGGCACCAAGATTTGGGGGCGCCAAAAAGCGGCGCCCTCCCAATTTTTTTAAATGGTTGCAGCCGCTGCTGCTGGAGAGGTAGTCTGAGCTGCCGGCGGCAGCAGCTGCCTGCAGCTGGCAGCCCAGGGCGCCCCCAGGGTCAGTGCGCCACCGCGGCAGCCCGGCAGCCCAGGGGCCCCCCCGGGGTCAGCGCACTGCCACCGCAGCCCAGAGGTTTGGGCTGCCGGCGGCGTGCTGACCCAGGAGAATCCCTGAGCTGCAGGCAGAGGCTCAGAATCCCAGAGCAGGGGCTCCAGCCTCTGCAATTTTTCTCATTGCCAGCGCGGGTGCCGGCGGCTGGGCAGAGCTGCGCAGCTCTGCTTAGGGCACGTGGCAGGAGCCCTGCAACAGCGGCACGACACCAGGGCTTCGCTTTTGGAGGAAAGCGGCGGCTGCCCCCTGGCTCAGCCTCCACGTCAGCCCCAGCGAGGGGCACGGAGAAGAAAAGAGCCTCAGCGGTGGTCTGG
>NC_133779.1:11541085-11564002 GCF_003597395.2 Chelonoidis abingdonii | reverse complement strand
GGAAACATAAATTCTAAATTATAACATGTTACTCTGTGACCGTGTATTGTGTATAATGTATGTGATTTGGGGGGGGGGCGCAAGATGGAAGTTTTGCCTAGGGCGCAAAATATCCTTGCACCGGCCCTGGCTCCGTGACATTCCGGGCCGCAGCCACCCACATCATCTTCTGTAAGGATGGGGAGGAGGTTTCATCCCAGAGGGGCTTATTGGGAAAACTCACCTACGACTATGACCATGCGGTGTCCAGCTCCGGGAATTACTCCTGTGGGTACGAGATCAAGGACAGCAACAGCCAGGTGACCAGATCCCAGCTCAGCCCTGCCAAGCACCTCAACGTCACGGGTAAGAGGGGTGAACAGCACAGCAAGTACAAATGTCCATGCAATCCAGATGCAGGTCGCCGAGCACGAGAGGTAATGGGAAGAAGTAGGCTGTTATCCTCCATGTGAACCAGACCCTGGACAGAGCTATTACGCCCACTCTGTCAGTCAGTCTCACGACTGCTAGTGAGACAACAGTGGGATGTTGATTCCCAGGACTCCTGGGTTCTCTTTCTGGCTCAGGGAGCAGACTGTGGTTAGTGCTAGACACAGCATAGCCAAGCACATTCTTTCTGACAGGCTGGGAATGAAACTGAGGTTTGCCATAATAGAGACCTCTGCTCTGTTCCCAGCTCTGCCTCAGGTGACCTTGTGCAACCCTTTGTTGTCCATACAAGGTGTGAATAACAGGTTCACCTGTACTGTAGGGGCATGAGCTCTTCGTTAGCACCTGGGGCTTTGAAGTGTAGAGGAAAGTTACTTACACTCAGTAGAAGAGCTGGGCCTAGAGCACAGGGTATCCTAGAATGTAGTTGAGTGTACCCTCCTCCCCACAGGCTCCAGGATGTTGTGTGGGGAGTCCAGGCCCACACACACACAGTTTCTACAAAGGGAGACAAAGCTGCCAAATGCCCATAATGTGTGTCACACTTGGCAGGTCTGACACAGACAGGGTGAGCCCCTCTAGGAAGTTTCCCATTCAGGGAACAGTCATGTCCAATTTGACTGGTGTAGGGGGCTGGACTCAGCCATCACAGCCGTGTTTCTCTCACACTGAGTGTCACCTGGAGGCTCTGGTAGGCCCAGATGCTCCTTGTCCCCATTGAATAGACCAGGTGAGCAGCAGTGGAAAGGAGTCAGACCCCACAGCTCACGGAGACACTCTTGGGCCAGACCCCCGGGATCTGAGCCTGGCTCTGTCCCCCCAGCTTTCCCCTCGCTGCATA
Source organism: Chelonoidis abingdonii (assembly GCF_003597395.2). Lineage (NCBI taxonomy): Eukaryota > Metazoa > Chordata > Testudines > Testudinidae > Chelonoidis > Chelonoidis abingdonii. The sequence continues at coordinate 11,562,732 of NC_133779.1, read as the reverse complement.
GAGACTTTGGGCCAAACTCACCCCTGGGGTAACTCCTCTGCCTGCAGCACTTACACCGGGGGAGACCCAGCTCTCTGCAGTGAAATCCGGCCTGTGCAGAGGGGCCAGCCCCAGGGCCAGGCAGCACTTAACTACCCTGAACCCTCAGCACTGGGAGTGAGCAGGGCCTAGGCCTAGTGCTGGCCCATAGAGGCGGCTGGGGAATGTCACCCATGCGCACAGCCTATCACACAACCAGCTCTGCCCACCAGGCGAGCCCTGGGCTGTCTGAAGGGTGCAGGGTCTCCAGCACATTCAGGCTTCCAAGGGTGCTCCACAGACAAAAGCGTCTAATTGGGGGGCAGGGAAATCCTGGCTCAGGGCTTCCTGGGGCATTTTCACCCCCACGGAGCTTCTACCTCAGTGCCAAGTGCCAGGGATCAATGAAATGTTGGTTTGTTAAATGGACAGTTACATCCTCACTGAGTCTGCAGTGGGGAAACTCAGTGTGAAACTCAGAGCAAGAGAGACAGCCCAGGGACCAGCTCCTCAGCTGGTGTAAACTGACAGAGCCCTATAGACTCCATCGGAAGGACACCAATTTACACCCATTGGGGATCTGCCCCAGTGACTCCAGTAGAGTGATGCTGATTTACACTTGCTGGGGATCTGGCCCCAGTAGCTGGTAGAACTGCTCTGTCTGTCGCTGGGAGGCACGTCCCTGCGGAGGCTGCAGGCGTCTCTCCCACATGGTGCGATTCTTTTTGCTCTTGTCCCACAGGCAGCATGAGCAGTAGAGGAGGAGGGGAGGAGCCGACCCGCACAGGTAACGGGCTATTGCTCTGTCACACCCTGATTATCAGAGTCCGGCTCTGTGCCCCCAGCTCTGACCTCAGGGTATAAAGTCTGGACCAAATTCACCGTGGGGTAGGTAATTCCTCGGCCTGCAGCACAGTCACCGCGGATGGAATGGGCTCTGCCGGTGCAATTCCCCCAGGTCAGAGGGGCAGCAGAGCCCCATGGCATGATATGACTCATCCATTTGTGGAGGCTGGGCGCACCCTGACTGTGGCCCCGCCCTGAAGCCCATCCCTGGTTGGCCACCTCCCCCCAAAGCTCACCCACACTCCACCCCGGACTCCCCCCCTCCACTCACGCTTCTTCCCCAGGGGGTAGAGCTGGCTCCAGGCACCAGCGCAGCAAGCAGGTGCTTAGGGTGGCCAACGGAGAGAGGCGGCACATCTGGCTCTTCGGCAGCAATTCAGCGGCGGGTCCCTCAGTCCCTCTCGGAGCGAAGGACCTGCGCCGAATTGCCACCGAAGAATGAAGTGGTGGCAGTAGAGCTGCCACCGAAGTGCCGCCGATTGTGGCTTTTTTTTTCTTGCTGCTTGGGGCGGCAAAAACGCTGGAGCCGGCCCTGCCCCCTGCTCACCTGTCATGCCTCTTCCCTCGAGGCCCCCCCACCCAATGCTTGCACCTCTTCCTCCAAAGTCCCCCCCACCCGACACTCGCACCTTTTCCTCTGAGACCTCACTGCCCCAACTGGCGCCTCTTCGCCCCCTCCCCCAGGTCTCTGTGCCTGCCACTTGCACCGCTTCACCCTCTCCTCCAAAGCCCCCATGTGGGCGGAGTGGGGACAGGAAGAGATGAAGCAAGGGTGGGGCCTTGGGGGGAAGAGTACAAGCAGAAGCCTCTGGGTGTAGCGCTGGCAGGGCCAGCGCCCAGGCATCCTTTTGGTGGTGGCTTGCTGCAAAGGTGATGGGCTGGTTGTTTGGGGAGGCTTAGACTCCCCCGTCCTCTTATACCTGGCGCCCACACTCCACAGCATCGCTATGTCCCACTTTCACCCTCTCCTGAGGACACAGCGGGTGCCAAGGCCTCGTGCTGCCCCTCTGCCCAGGGCGGGGTCACCCCCACAGTGAACTACCAGCCACACTGGAGAGGGATGATAGGGTCTGGGCTGCTGCACCTGTCGCTGGCTCTTGTGAGGCCTTTGCACAGAGTCCCGGTGCAGCCTGATCAAACCTGGGCCATTCCCTGCTCCTCCAACCCCTCAGGGCTATGCTGGAGCAACGGGAGGAGCCTCCCCAACAGCCTCCATCACTTAGGCTTCTCGCTGGGGGAACGTGCCCCCCTGCAACATAATCCTCCTGTAGATCTAGGCCTCTGGGAGCTCATATGGGGTCCCTGCTACACAGCATCTGCTCTGTGTCTAGTGCTGGCACTGCAGTCCCACACACTGCTTTGCAGATGGCTGTCACCATGTCCCTTTCCGTGTTGCAGGGGCGGCCATGTCCCTCGCCATCTGGGCCACTCGCTGCACCCTGGTCTTGGTCCTCCTGGTGTCTGCGCCTGTCATTAACTTCATGCTGGAGAAACGGGGCCTGGCTGAGCCTGCAGGGCTGCAGAAGATTCTTGGGGGAAGCAGCAGCATCATGGGAACGAGGCGCCTGGGAATGGGAGAACCTCATTGACCAGCTGCGAGCAGGAGGCGGGGGCAGGGAGGGGCCTGGGAAGATATCAGTGCCCAGCTCTGAGCAGGTTGTTGGGGAGACACCATTGCTCATTGCTGCACAATAGGTCCCTGGGGTAACTGTCTTTGCCCAGGTAACTCCTCCAGCCTCCTTCATTCCCCCTCTCTTCACCCGTCCAGGACGCTGTCAGTCACTCCGCCCTGCAGCCCTCTGCTCATTTAGTCAGGCCAGGTCCACACAAGATCATGGCCCTGCCATGAACTGTCCCAGCCAGACAATCCACCTAGCTCCTTCCTTCTGTACAAATAATCCCTCCTGCAGAGAGGTTGTAAGATTAGATAAGGGGGATGGGCTAGTTGTTAAGGAATTTCTGGGAGATCAGAGTTCAAGTCCTAGCTCTGCTATTGATTCCTTGGGCCTGTCACTTCAGCTCTCTGGGCCTCAGCTGCCCATCTGTGAAATGGGGATAATAGTTTTGCCTCATCTAAAGGGAGACTTTTCCAAGCCCCCTAAGGGGTTTAGGAGCTGATGTATGTGACCATGCTCTGTGACCACTGCCTTATGCTCCTAAATCCCTCAGGTGATTTGAAAATCCCCCCCATAGATTGTGAACTCTTCTGGGCAGGGGCTGTCTCTCACTAAGGGTTCGTCTGCACAGGGAAACGGACCAGCAGAACTACATTGGTGTAATTAAACCATTACAGTGATCCTGGGATAACTCTCCGTGGGGATACTCTTATTCTGGAATCAGAGAGAGCCTTGGTCAGGGTTAGTTTACACCATCTTCAAAGTGACATAAACTAAATTGGCCAAAGCCCCTCATACACTGGAATAAGAGTGTCCCCACGGGGAGTTATCCTGGGATAGCTGTAGCGGGTTAGTTAGACCAGTATAGTTGTGTTGGTCAGTTTCCCCCTGCAAACCAACCCTTCGTGTCTGCGCAGCACCCAGTGCAAACCGGCCCTGACCTTGGCTGTGGTCTCTGGACGGTCTTGTTATATAAATAATAACGGCAAAATACAGGGTCTAATCTGCGTAGGGTGCAGGGGTATTTCCCACCACAGAAGGACACATGCCCCCTTGGATGTCTCACGTCTACACAGGGCCTTCTGCAATATACAGTTAGCTGCATTTCACATTAGGGAACGTCGATGGAGACACCCGGGTTCTGTTGTGGGGTTTACAGACAATGTGCAATTCTTAAAGTAGGGCAGCAGAGATAAGAAACCCCTGGAAATATTTCATCTCTGACCTCTTCAGCCTTTTCTAGGTGAAGGCACCTTCGCACCCACTAGATGGGGTTTTACAACAATCCAATTACAAAACTACATCTTACTTATTGTTTCCATGTGTTCCCATGCCCAGACCTGAAGAAGAGCTCTGTGCAAGCACATAAGCTTCTCTCCCACCAACAGCAGCTTGTCCAATAAATAATATTACCTCCCCAACCTTGGTGCTCTATTTTTTCAAGACACATATTAATGCCGCCATCTATTGGCCAAAGCTATAAATGCAACTGTGCAGATTTGTCTTTTTTGACTCTACATCAGGGTTTGACAGAACAAGGAGTAATGGTAGTTGCAGTGGGGGAGGTCTAGGTTAGATATTAGGAAAAACTATTTCACTAAGGTGGTGGTGAAGCACTGGGATGTGTTACCTAGGGAGGTGGTGGAATCTTCATCCTTAGAGGTTTTTAAGGGCCAGCTTGACCAAGCCCTGGCTGGGATGATTTAATTGGGAATTGGTCCTGCTTTGAGCGGTGGATTGGACTAGATGACCTCCTGAGGTCTCTTCCAACCCTAATCTTCTATGATACTATGATTCATGAACTTCTCCATCCTGTGGAGATGACTGTAACAGACACTGTGTAGCTAGCTAAACTAGCAGACACCTCCCCTGCCATTAGCACACACATAATATCCCTGTGGCCATCCCCCACAACAGCTTGTTCTGAAGTTCAGCATTAGGAAAGGGCTGATTTCTCAACGGGAAAATGTATTTCTCCCACTCTGGTTCTGTTTCCCTGAGTCTCAACAACACCCTGACACCCTTTAGCCACCAGGGAATCTCACACCAGCCTCAGCTAAAAACAGAGATCAGAGAACCAGGGCTTCATCCCTCTGGTGTCAGCCAGAAATGAAACTGCACTGTGGGTTGGGGGGCTCAGGGCATTGGAGTATGGGACTTTTTCCCTACTGGGGATTCAGGCTCTGATCCAGTCCCACCTTGGAGGAACTGGCTGGCCTAGCAGGAGAAGGAATGGGACAAGGGGCCTTCTGCTTTGGGGCACTGATACAACATATTAAATATGCTAAGTTAGAAATAAACTCCCAAGGTACAAGCTGCCTAACTGGGCCCCATAAGCTAACAGTAATGGTTCCAGATCCTTAGTCACAATAACCCTCAATAGCTAAGAGCACATAGCAGCAGGTTTATAACATGCAGCAGCAGAATTACACAGTGTTGCCAGTTTATGCAATTTTTACCATGAGTCCTGCAGTATTTGATGTTTTTCTTAAAACTCTAGCTCCTGGAGTCATGGGATTAAATAAGAATCTCCGCTTTCATTTAAAAATAAAAGCAAGTTCCTCACCCTTATGGCTGCAAAAAGAAGATACAATCCAGGAAGTTTTTGGAAAGTGTAGAGGACAATTTCCTGGTGCAAGTGCTGGAGGAACCAACTAGGAGCAGAGCTCTTCTAGACCTGCTGCTCACAAACCGGGAAGAATTAGTAGGGGAGGCAAAAGTGAATGGGAACCTGGGAGGCAGTGACCATGAGATGGTCGAGTTCAGGATCCTGACACAAGGAAGAAAGGAGAGCAGCAGAATATGGACCGTGGACTTCAGAAAAGCAGACTTTGACTCCCTCGGGGAACTAATGGGCAGGATCCCCTGGGGAAATCACATGAGGGGGGAAGTGGTCACTGGTTTCTCCCAGCTACAGGAGTCCAATCTTGCCTCTTCCTTCCGCACCCCTTTGCAAATGGCTCATCTATCCCCACGCACCAACAGGCTGCATTCCCAGGGAGCAAAGCCCAAGGAAAGGCACTCTCTGTTTAATCAAAGTTAAACCAGGCATTTCAATAAGCTGGTGCAATACAAGACCTGAGCCTGTATTTAAACAGCCCAGGGTTTAACTTCAGGGCAGGGTACAGTTTCATTTCCCATATTTAATTCTTGTCTACAGCAAGACACCTTGCATTTCATTTTGTTTTAAAATATTTCTTTCAATAGAAGTTGTTTCCACGTTTCAACAGGGTGAGGAATTAACAATACAGCCCAAGAGTATCCTGTGGGTTTAATTTTTTTGAATATTGGAGAGAAGCTGCTCTATGGAAGCCTATTCGAGAAACATAAATGGATTTAGAGCTATTGTGAATTCAGCTACAACATCCTTGTTGCAGACTGATTCCTAAAACTGAAATCCATATATGAATACACACAAACCTGCCTGTTACTCTCCCTTATGTTACCCCCGGACAGTTGGTTTTTAACACTACAACTAACTCTTAAGGGAGCTCAATGCTGTATCACAAAAATGCATGGTTAGAGGGGGAAAGGAGTCCAGGAGAGCTGGCTGTATTTTAAAGAATCCTTATTGAGGTTGCTGGAGAAAAGACATCCTGATGTGTAGGAAGAATAGTAAATATGGCAGGCGACCAGCTTGGCTTAACAGTGAAATCCTTGCTGATCTTAAATGCAAAAGAGAAGCTTACAAGAAGTCGAAGATTGGACAAATGACCAGGGAGGAGTATAAAAATATTGCTCAGGCATGCAGGAGTGAAATCAGGAAGGCCAAATCACACTTGGAGTTGCAGCTAGCAAGAGATGTGAAGAGTAACAAGAAGGGTTTCTTCAGGTATGTTAGCAACAAGAAGAAAGTCAAGGAAAGTGTGGGCCTCTTACTGAATGAGAGAGGAAACCTAGTGACAGAGGATGTGGAAAAAGCTAATGTACTCAGTGATTTTTTTGCCTCTGTCTTCACAAACAAGTTCAGCTCTCAGACTGCTGCACTGGGCAGCACAGTATGGGGAGAAGGTGACCAGCCCTCTGTGGAGAAAGAAGTGGTTCGGGACTATTTAGAAAAATTGGACGAACACAAGTTCATAGGGTCAGATGCGCTGCATCCGAAGGCACTAAAGGAGCTGGCGGATGTGATTGCAGAGCCATTGGCCATTATCTATGAAAACTCATGGTGATTGGGGGAGGTCCCGGGTAACTGGAAAAAGGCTACTGTAGTGCCCATCTTTAAAAAAGGGGAGGAGGAGGATCTAGGGAACTACAGGCCAGTCAGCCTCACCTCAGTCCCTGGAAAAATCATGTAGCAAGTCCTCAAGGAATCAATTCTGAAGCACTTAGAGGAGAAGAAAGTGACCAGGAACAGTCAGCATAGATTCACCAAGGGCAAGTCATGCCTGACTAACCTAATTGCCTTCTATGAGGAGATAACTGGGTCTGTGGATGAGGGAAAAGCAGTGGGTGTGTTATTCCTTGACTTTAGCAAAGCTTTTGATAGACTCTCCCACAGTATTCTTGCCAGCAAGTTAAAGAAGTATGGGCTGGATGAATGGACTATAAGGTGGATGGAAAGCTGGCTAGATTGTCAGGCTCAACAGGTAGTGATCAATGGCTTCATGTCTAGCTGGCAGCCGGTTTCAGGCAGAGTGCCCCAAGGGTCGGTCCTGGAGCTGGTTTTGTTCAATATCTTCATTAATGATCTGGAGGATGGCGTGGACTGCACTCTCTGCAAGTTTGCAGATGACACTAAACTAGGAGGAATGGTAGATATGCTGGAGGGTAGGGACAGGATACAGAGGGACCTAGACAAATTAGCGGACTGGGCCAAAGGAAACCTGATGAGGTTCAACAAGGACAAGTGCAGAGTCCTGCACTTAGGATGGAAGAATCCCATTCACTGTTACAGACTAGGGACCGAATGGCTAGGAAGCAGTTCTGCAGAAAGGACTAGGGGTTACAGTGGACAAGAAGCTGGATATGAGTCAACAGTGTGCCTTGTTGCCAAGAAGGCTAACGGCATTTTGGGCTGTATAAGTAGGGCACTGCCAGCAGATCGAGGGACGTGATCATTCCCCTCTATTCAACATTGGTGAGGCCTCATCTGGGTACTGTGACCAGTTTTGGGGCCCACACTACAAGAATCATGTGGAAATATTGGAAAGAGTCCAGCGAGGCAACAAAATGATTAGGGTGCTGAGCACATGACTTATGAGGAGAGGCTGAGGGAACTGGGATTGTTTATGCTGCAGAAGAGAAGAATGAGGGGAGATTTGATAGCTGCTTTCAACTACCTGAAAAGGGGGTTCCAAAGAGGATGGATTAGACTGCTCTCAGTTGTAAGCAGTGACAGAACAAGGAGTTATGGTCTCAAGTTGCAGTGGGAGAGTTTAGATTGGATATTAGGAAAACCTTTTCACTAGGAGGGTGGTGAAGTCTGGAATGGGTTACCGGGAGGGGTGGGGAATCTCCTTCCTTAGAGGTTTTTAAGGTCAGGCTTGAGAAAGCCCTGGCTGGGATGATTTAGTTGGGAATTGGTCCTGCTTTGAGCAGGGGGTTGGGCTAGATGACCTCCTGAGGTCCCTTCCAGCCCTGATATTCTATGATTCTATGCATGGCTGAGAGTCCCTAACAATTCTCCCCCTCCCCCCAAAAAGTCCATTCCGTATTTCTCCCACCCACTCCCAGTAGCCCTCCAGGTTCATTCCTAGGCTCCTTCCCTCTCCCTCAGCTCTTCCATTATCCCTGACTTCCCAAGCCTTTGCACTGCTTCTGAGGCGGGTGTGAAATACAACTCTGTATTGTAGTTTAAATAAATTGCTCAAAGTTATGTATTTAAATACACAGTAAGGAATCAATTTGTCCAAAAACATCTCCTGAATCTTTTTCATTGTCATTATTACAGACATATTTGCTGATGGTACTTTGAAACAAATTACCAAAATAACTGAAACTGGTGTGATAATATTGTGATATTTTGACAAATAAAAATTTGCAGAATTGTAAAATATTTTGTGCAGAATTTTTAGGTGCAGAATTCCCCCAGGAGTACAGAAATGCATCCCTGAATTTGTCAAGGCTGAAGAGGAAGTACATCAGGCTTAAGAGAAACATTGAAGATGCTAGGCCATACCAGCTGTGGGTAAAACTCACCTTCTACTAGGTCGCAGAACACATTTTGAGAAGAACCCCTGGTTCTTCTGAGGTCAATCGGAAGCCCAAAGGCATCCATTAAGCACAGTTTCAACATGAGGCAGGTCAGACACTGTATAAAGAGTCACACTTAGACAAAATGTTGCATGGAAAGTATAATTGAGTGCAGTGACTCAAAAGATGTTCACGCATACAGCATTGAGTGTGCTGTCTGCGTGGACATTTGAGTGCTACAGTGGATGTATATAATGCATTGGGTTGAAAGGTAAAAGGAACATAAATAAATACTGATTTTACTACGCCAACTTATGAGACTCATAAATCACCTGGTAGAGACTCTAATGGATGGGAAAGTGATGGCCATGGCCACTACAGAAGCTAAGTAGAGAGAAATACATGCTTTGAATGAGATTGCAGCAGAACAAATACTTAGCAGAAAGGTTTTTTAAGCACTTATGGAATCCATACTACAAACATAGCTTTTAGCAATCCTAACCACAGAAATGAATCAGTGCATTTCCTTAAAAGCTGCACAAGATCTGGCTCTACCAAATGCAGAAGAAAGGGCTGACAGCAACAGTAATATGAAGATGCTGTTTGCAGCTGTTTTTTGTTGTTTTTTTAAACAGAAAAGCATTTTCTCCTGCAGTACATGGGAGTTTTAGGGCTGATCCCAAACCTGAAAAAGTAATGCCACATGACCTGTACTTTTTCTCAAGAGGTGCAGGTTTCAGAGTGGTAGCCCTATTAGTCTGTATCAGAAAAACAAGGAGTCCTTGTGGCACTGCAGAGACTAACAAATTTATCTGGGCAGTGGTCACAGTGACTTCAGCACCAGCAAGTAGGCCAGTAAGCAAGTGGAGTACAAGGCTGCTGCTTTGTCTCACAGCCTGGTGTAAGAGTGGTTGACTGCAAGGCTGAGTCAAAACCAGGCCCCCCAAACGCTGCTGCAGAGGGTGACGCCACTGAATTTCTGAGTCTGTAGCTTTTACCTCCCTTCACTTTCTATTACTCACGTGACCGGGGAATGAGCTTTTACTGTGCCCGCCCCCACACTCCCTATTCCCTGCTGCAGGCTCACTGCTGAGTGCCCCGCCCTCCCGAAGGGGCAGGGCGAACAGGTGAACACACCGGGTCCCTCCCTCCACCTTTACCCTCCCTGCGCCGACACAGCTCAGCCCCGCCGCAGCTCTGTGTGGCTGCAAGGGGGCGGGAGCGCAGGGGCGGATTAAAGCAGCCCCCCTCCCTTGACTCACAGCGATCGCGGCCAGTCCCTGTCACGCAGAGGTGGGATGAACCGTGCGCAGGACGGAGGCTGCAATTTGCAAGCCGGAAGCACGTGTGCGATGATTAGTAGGTGTGTTGTGGGAAATCGGTGCTGTGCTGCCCGGTACTGCAGGGGAACCCGGCTCAATATCTTTGGGGCGTGTGGGTGAGTGAGTTGGGGTGGCTGGGGTCACAGGTGGAGGTGGGGGGATGTGCAGGGAGAGGCCTGTCAATTGGGGAGTTTAGGGAGGTGGGGTTACAAGTGGGGGATGTGCAGGGAGGGGTCTGTCTGTGGGGGGGCTCAGGGAGGTGGGGTTACAAGTGGGGGATGTGCAGGGAGGGGTCTGTCTGTGGGGGGGCTTAGGGAGGTGGGGTTACAGATGGGGGATGTGCAGGGAGGGATATTTCTGTTGGGGGGGCTTAGGGAGGTGGGGTTACAGATGGGGGATGTGCAGGCAGGGATATTTCTGTTGGGGGGGCTTAGGGAGGTGGGGTTACAGATGGGGGATGTGCAGGCAGGGATATTTCTGTTGGGGGGGCTTAGGGAGGTGGGGTTACAGATGGGGGATGTGCAGGCAGGGATCTGTCTGTGGGGGGGGCTTAGGGAGGTGGGGTTACAGATGGGGGATGTGCAGGGAGGGATATTTCTGTTGGGGGGGCTTAGGGAGGTGGGGTTACAGATGGGGGATGTGCAGGGAGGGATATTTCTGTTGGGGGGGCTTAGGGAGGTGGGGTTACAGATGGGGGATGTGCAGGGAGGGATATTTCTGTTGGGGGGGCTTAGGGAGGTGGGGTTACAGATGGGGGATGTGCAGGGAGGGATCTGTCTGTGGGGGGGCTTAGGGAGGTGGGGTTACAGATGGGGGATGTGCAGGCAGGGATCTGTCTGTGGGGGGGCTTAGGGAGGTGAGGGATGTGCAGAGAGAGGCCTGTCTATTGGGGTATTTACGGAGCTACACAGATCAGTCGGGGGAATGTGCCCATGATCTCACAGCAAACTCCCACATTTTCTCACAGTCCCATGTGTCCACTCTCATTACTTTCAGTGAGCTGAGGACAAGATGGCCTCCCTCAAGCTGGCCATTTCCCTATAGCTTTTCCACATGGAAGTGAGGTTGCCCCTAGTGGACATGGAGACTGAAGCCAGACTCTTCTCAGGGAAGATGGCTGCCTCTGTTAGGAGGCTGAACTGGAAGTCATTAGGTGACAGGGGAATACAGGGAACAGAGGGGAGGCTGAAGATGTGCAAGTAGATATGAGGGACAGGAGGGATGAATGGGGGTACAGGGAGAGAGACAGGGATGTAGAGTATGTGGGGTGCAAGAGGAGATGGAGGAAGGTGGGGCAGGAGAATGTGAGGTGCAGGAGGAAACTGAAGAGAGGGCTTGGAAACATCTTTCAGGTGCAAGAGAAAATGTGAGGGGTAAGATGCTATGAAGTTATAGGGAGGGAAACTGGGGGCAGGAGTGTTGGAGGCAGAGGGATATAATGTCAGTGGGAAGAGGAGCCTTGGTGGGGTTGATAAGGAGGTGTTGACGGGAGAGAAACAGGTCAGTGATAGCGGAGGAGAGTGCAGAAGCATTGGCCAGCAGCTCCACCATTCTAGGAGTTAAAGGGGTTAGGAGGAGTCCCCCTTGGAGTTCTCAGTGGTGAGGCTGCATTCTGATTGTGTGCTTCACTTTGAATTTTGACCCTGAAATGATCTCACACACAGTGGGGCCAGGCAGCTCCCGCTAAAGAATGCAAAACCAAAATGCAATTCAGAACCTCACATGGGCTTACAGATCATTAGAGGTTTTTCTTTTTTAAAAAACTTGTGATTTTTTGGGGGAGGTCAGACTCATGACCAAAGGGGAGATTTCCGGAAGAATTAATGTGCCGACCAAATGTACTGGCGGCAGGTGAGTGAAGTAGGGAACAAGTGGGGAGAGTGCACACATGTGCCAGAAATGAAGGAGAGGGAGAGAGATGAGGAGATTTCAGCATGAGAGAAGAGACAAAGGGACATGAGCCAAGAAAAGGAGGGAACTGGGAGGAAAGGAAGAGATTTCCGGCCTGACACAGTTGAGAGCCGAGCAGGAGCTGAAACTCTCAGAGTTGTGAGAAAATTATGAAGCCAGAGGAGAAGGTGATCGGATTTGGGGGCTATGGATTGTGCCCCTCTGTTGCTCCTCTTGGTCCCCATTTTTTTCCTGGGTGAGTGTGGGGCTCCTTCTGGATGTATCTCCAGTTATCATAGATGTAAGCCTGCCAGGTCACACCTTCTGCTGGAAATGTGAGAGATTAAATCATCCCTGAATTCTCTTTCCACTCGGCAGGTGCCGGGATCCTGAGCAAAGCCGAGATACAGCTTCATGAGGAAGGGCCTGAAAACCTGGAGCCTCCTGACATGTTAGAAGGGGGATCAGGAGAGACTGCTTGCCAGAGTCCTGAGCAGGAAGAAGCCTGCGAGAAGCAGAAGAGGAACCAAGTCGGGAATCGGTCACCCCTTAGGAGTGTGTGAGAACAGATTCAGACTTCCCCAGCCACTTTCACAGGGCAGACCTGGGACCATGGGAGATCTTAATAGCCAAGAGAAACCCCATAAATGTATAGACTGTAGGGAAAGCTTCCATGAAAAGCACGAACTCTTGGCCCATGGGAGAGTCCACAGGAGGGAAAGATCCCATCCCTGCACTGAATGTGGGGAGAGGTTCAAGCATCGGTCAGAGCTTTCTAAACACCAAAGATCCCACATGGGGGAGAGCCCCCATTCCTGTGGGGAATGCGGGAAGAGCTTCCGGCATCTGGCTACACTTGCTGCACATCACCAGATCCACATGGGGGAGAGACACCATCCCTGTGGTGAGTGTGGGAAGAGGTTCAGCTGCCCCTCAGATCTCAGCGATCACCAGAGGTTGCATGCTGCCGAGAGGCGCTATTCCTGCCCTGAATGCAGGAAAGGATTCAATCACCCCTGCGAACTGAGTAGGCACCTGCGAATGCACACGGGTGAGCGCCCCTTCCCCTGCCCTGAGTGTGGGAAGGGGTTCAGCCAGAGCTCAGATCTCAACAAACACCTGCGGGTACACACGGGCGAGCGGCCCTTTCCCTGTGCTGAGTGTGGGAAAAGGTTCAGCAATAGGTCGGATCTCAACAAGCACCTGCGGGTCCACACAGGCGAGCGGCCCTATCCCTGCACTGAGTGTGGGAGGAGCTTTAGCCAGGTCTCCGCACTTACCCTACACCAGAGAACCCACACTGGAGAAAGACCCTATGTCTGCGACGTGTGTGAAAAAGGGTACACGCACCCATCAAACCTCATTAAACACAAGAAAATCCACATGGGGGAGTGACCCTGGGGAAGGGTTTGGGGAGAGAGCACCTCTGGTGTGCTGCCAGAGAATCAGCAGCATCACGATGGCAGATCCCAAGGGACAGAGCCTCCTTGCAGATCAAGTGCCACCCAGGCTGACTTCTAGCTAGAGCCTACCAGAGAATTCAGCTAGATAAGTGAGATCTTGCTAGACATGGACTTCGCTCCAGACGTATGTGTATAATAATGTGAAACTGAGGAACAGGAACCAATACTACAGAGTTTGAGAGACATTGGCCCCTGCCCCTGATTCCCACCATCTCCTCCCAGAACCAGTGATTTAAACCACCACTGGGAAATGAGGAAGGGCTTTCTCTGAAGAGTTGTCCACTGCCAGAAATTCCCTAGCAGCAATTAGTCACTTACTTGCATTTTACCAGTCAGGGGGTATTTTATTTTCAGAGCATATTTTTTGGCAATTCATGTTGTGCTGAACATGACCACAGTCCCTTCTCTTACTGCATCCTCTCCCCAAATACTTGATCCTGAACCAGATACAGCCTGTGTTTTAATGTGGATATAATTGTTTGGTATCATTAGGCCCAGTGTTTCCTTCCCGGATTCATTTAAAACTCCAGTTGTTAACAGAAAAATTAATTACAATCTAAGATTAGGAGAGACCCTGAATTTTCCCACTTTCAGTGACTTGAAATGTTTGCAGACTCTGACTTTATTGAAAGCAGCCTAGGAAAAGGTTGTTCAGGATTCAAAATAAATGTTTCCTCAGCTCCAATCCTCTCCTTGTATGTTTTCATCTACTGATTTCTTGTGGTGTTGGCACTCAAATGCAGAGCCCATGGATAAGGGTCTGTCTACACAGCGTCAGGAGCACTAAGTAACAAGACAATGGGTTACACACCTCACAGTGGCTTTAGGCTATGTCTACACTATGCTCCAGCCATACTGTTAAAAGGTGCACAGTGTAGTTGCTCTCCCACCAACAAAGCACTATTCATTTTTGCTGGTAAAACTTTTGTCGTTCGGGGGGGGGGGGGAGGGGGATGTTCACTCCCCAAACAACAAAAGTTTTACTGACAAAAGTCCAGTCGAGACAAAGCCTTAGAGAAGAAGTTAGGAATAGAAGCAGTGTCTATAGGGGCTTTGGTGGTTGCTTTTACTCTATAATAATGACCATTGAGAAGCAGAGGTCAAGCATGTCCTGCAGATTAATGACTTACCCAGTGTCATAGATATTCCTGCATTCATCCATATAGCATGGGAATAGTGCAAGTCACAACACTCAGGCAAAGGAAGCTGCAACAGAGTGTGAATGACACAGTTCTTTAAGACCAGAAAGGACGTTTATGATCACCTAGTCTGATCTCTTCCATAACAAGCTATAGCATTCACCCAGTGAATTCCTCCATCAAGCCTGGTTAAAATGTGTCTTTCAGAAAAACATCCAATCTTGAGTTATCAGGGGGTAGTCGTGTTAGTCTGTATCCACAAAAACAACAAGGAGTCTGGTGGCACCTTAAAGACTAACAGATTTATTTGGGCATAAGCTTTTGTGGGTAAAACACCACTTCTTCAGATGCAGGGAGTGAAAATTACAAATGCAGGCATTTTACAGGGGAGGGATACCACAGTGGTTTGCACATTGGTCTACTAAACCAAGCATTATCAGTTCAATCCTTGAGGGGGGCATTCAGGTTTTTAAGGTAAGGCTTGACAAAGCCCTGGCTGGGATGATTTAGTTGGGAATTGGTCCTGCTTTGAGCAGGGGGTTGGACTAGATGACCTCCTGAGGTCCCTTCCAAACCTTTGATTCTATGAATATGATGACACATGAAGGGAAGGGAGTTACCTCACAAGTGGAGAACCAGTGCTGACCGGGCCAATTCGATCAGGGGTGATCATAATGGTCCCTTCTGACCTTAAAAGTCTATGATTACCAATTAAGGGACAGTTCTGTAAGTTAGACAAGTGACTAGGAAAGGAGTTAAGTACACAGCACTAATGACTGAATGGACGGAGTGCTGTTAAATTCATAATCAGGTGAACAGGAAATCATACAAATAAATCAGAACAGCAGCAAATGAGGTATGTCAGTGAGTTAAAAACTGAGGCTCCATTCCAGCACTGAGCTCCAAAAGAGCCTGTTCACATGGAGCTCCTTTGCAGGATCAGGGTGTATGTAGTGTGATCAAAACCTCCCATAAGTACAACTGAATTGGTAGTTGTGATCAAAGGCAGCTGAGCAACAAGACAGATTCTGAAACGGGAGTAAACAGAAGTGATATCAGAGTAGTGATCAGGGCAGGAGCAGAAGACAAAGGTGGGAGATGAATAAATAGCTAGTTATTCAAGGAAGGTGCCCAATTAATTAAATAGTAAGCAGTAAATCCATCATCAGTGGTGTTAGTTGAGACAAGGGAGCAGGAAGAGTCAGCCTGGTGAAGGGGATTTAATAATGCACCATGGCAGACATTGGACATATTTACTGGGTGGCAGCTGGGGAGGGACAAGAGGACTGGGATGCAGCTAGGGCCAGTGAGGCAGAGCAGGGAAGACAGCAGCAACACAGCTGGTCAGTGGTGGGGACAGAGGGGCTAGACTGCCTGTCACAGAGGTGCAGTCCCTGGTGCCTCCTACCGAGTTACAAATCAGGCATTGCAGGGGCCAGGCAGTGAGAGGTGCTTCTAGAAGAGTGCTGTTGGAAAGCAGGGCCGTTTCTCCTGTGGAGTTGATAGATCTTAGATGTTAGGGGCCTTGGAAAACAAAAGTCCCTGTCCTCTTCTGGCTGGCCTGCTTTGCTTATGGGTACTACAAATACACACCTGCCCCAGAGCAGCAGAAAGGAAACCAGGGCTCTCCTATCACCTTATGTCCTTTCTGCAGCATTTCAACATATGGAGAGAGATATACAAGAGCTAGGTGCTATTAGTAAAAGCAGGTAAGAACAGAATATCTTCTGGAGGTTTCAGGCACTGGGACTCCACTTAAGCCTCCCTCATTCTCCTGTAGGATGTAAGGGGGTGATGATGGCATAAAGGAGGGTGGAGGGCTGATTTCCCTCAGGCTGTGTAGTAGTGGCTCATGTTCTTGTGCTCCAATCACATATACAGGCTAACGGGAGGGGAGCTCTTGGTTAGTCTATAGTCTAAACATGGTCTCACTTGTTTCTGGCTGCAGCTCTGGCGTGGATTCTCTGGTGACGGGCCAGAGAGGATTTGTTACTGAAGCTCTTCCCGCACTCAGGGCATGGGAAGGGCCGCTCGCCCGTGTGGGAGCGCTCATGCACGGTGAGATCAGCAAGGTACTTGAAGCTCTTCCCACACTCAGTGCATGGGTAAGGCCGCTCCTCGGTGTGGCTTCTTTGGTGTTTAGTCAGGTTGGAGAGCTGGCTGAAGCGCTTCCCGCACTCAGCACAGGGGTAGGGCCGCTCACCTGTGTGGGAGCGCTGGTGCTTATTCAAGTCTGAGGGGTGAGTGAAGGTTTTCCCGCACTCAGCACAGGAGTAAGGTCTCTCTCCTGTGTGCAGTCTCTGGTGAGTGGTCAGTGTGGAGAGGTGGCCAAAGCGTTTCCCACACTCTGCACAGAAATAGGGTTTCTCTCCTGTGTGGGTTCTCTGGTGTGTCTTGAGATGAGCTAGGCGGTTGAAGCTCTTCCCACATTCAGCACAAGGATGGGGCCTCTCACTCCTGTGGACTTTGCCATGCTCTGTAAGCTTCTGCTTGTCCCCGAACCTTTCCCCACAGTCTCTACATCTGTGGGGTTTCTCTGTCCTGAGAAAATTGCTTTGATGGTGATGGTCTCCTATGGTCCGAGGTCTCCCCAGTGCAGGGAGCTGAGTTAGTCTCCTGAATCTGCTCTCACGTTCCCCTGGGGGATCTGTCTCATGTGCTGGGCTCCTCTTCTGCCTCTTGCAGGCTCCTCTCTGCTCACATTTGTGGGTAACACTCTCCTCCGATCCTCTTTCTGGTACGCTGGGCAGCAGCAGGTTTTCAGGCCCTTCATCACGAGGCTGGTCCTCAGTTCTGCTCAGGATCCCGGCACCTGGATGGAAAGAAGAATCCATTTCATGTGCTGCTGTTGAAAAGAAAAGTCACTCATCTCATGGCCATGACTGTGGCAGCCTCACATCCTCCCCACTGGAGATACCCCAAGAGGAGCCCCAGGGTCAGCCACACAGAAATGGGGCTGAGGAGAGCTGTGGAGGGGGAAAAGTCAGGAAAGCTCACATCCCATTCTTCATTCCCTTCCTTTTTCCCCTCAGACACCACCAGAAGGTTTTTACAGCCACCTCCTCCACTTCAGCCCCATCACCTTGCTAAGCACCATACCACCCACTCAATACAGGCTTCTTTGCCAGCAGCCTCCCTTCTCTCACTCCTGCCCTCTCAGCTCACCTTTGCCTTCACTCTGTGTTTCTCCTGTGCTTGTCTCTTTACCTCTTCTCCTAGCTGAACATCCCCTTAAATCTTTCTGTCCCCTTCACTTTTAGTCGGCTCTCTGCTCCTGGCTTCTCTCGCTCCCTTCAGCTGGCCCCAAGTAGTCTGTTTCTCTGCAGATCAGTTCCCACAGAAGCAGGACTAGCTAATCTATTTGGTACACCCCTCCATTCCAGGTAACTGCTTTTCCTGCTTTTCCTAAGATGATCAGAGGGTGATGATCATGTTCGGTGTATTACAGAAATCCACTTTAAGTATTAGCTATCCTGCGTACGTGCCCTTTTGCTAAACCGTGTCAGAATCCACTGCCAAAACTGCTGCTGCCCAGAACAGTTTCTTCCTCCCAGGATTTCTCAGCCTGTCTGCGCCATAATGCCCAGTGCTGGGGCTCATTCTCCAAGCTTTATTTTTTACCATATCATACACTACACCAACACATGCAGATATTCTTGTCCCTGAGTTTGGCAGTGAATTCAGAGGGCTCCTGCATTCCCACTGCTACAGCTCCCAGAATGCCAGGAAGGACACAGAGGATAGTTCAACATCGTGGGGGCGGGTGGTAAGGACTAGGGTCTGCACAGGTGTTCCTCTCATGGCCAGCCCCACCTCACTCACTGCTCAGGCACTGGGGCTTTCCTGGCCCAGGGATGATGTGACCCACAATACCTACCCTAAATTCCCTTAATGAGCATCCACTGCCACCACACAGCCCCTTCTCTTTCTCAGGCATCACTCTTGCTGCCTGTAGATGGAAGGCTCTATACATCATTACAGTTCTCCAGAGCCACTGAGTTACCCTTCACAGACCCTCTGACTTAGAGGTTCCCTTGTTACTATCATCTGTGCCCCCTTCCCTTGCCCCCCACCCCTCTTGGTGAGAAGAACACCCCTTATTCCCTGTACGTGGCTCATTACCAGTTTCCTGTAGTGCTTGATTCTCCTCGGCACAGGGCAACTTGGACTTATTTTGTCCAACCTCCTCTGGGGAGACACACTTGTGACTGGGCTGCAGTTGCTCCAGCTGGGAGTTCTGAAATTCCCATAATGCTTCAGGGGTCTCCATTTCCTCAACCTTTAGGTGCACTGTGACCTAGGAATGAACCCCATACAGGCACATCACTTTGAAGCCAGGGCCTGAGAATCACGGGGAAGAGCTGTACTGTATCTAAAAGGCCATGCTGGCAAAGCAATGCCCAGAGGCTCCTAGCCCCTAACAGGGTCCAGGGGACTTGGAGGACCTGCCTCACTAAAGTACAGACTTATCCCTCTGATGAGCTGAAGGGGAAGCCACAGAGGTTAATTTATTGGAGCTATGTCCTATCCCAGCCAGTCAGGGCCAGCACTGCAACCGGGGCCTTGACTGAGCAAGACATTACAGGCATCAGGCACTCCACTGTCAATGTGCCTGGAGGGCTTCTAAAGCATTCAAATTGGCAGGGTCCCACCTTGCCCCCTTGACCGCTGTCTGAATCACCTGTCCTGTGGATCTGGCCTCCCTGCAGTAGGGGCTGATAACATCTTGTAGATCCGCAAAAAGAACAGGAGTACTTGTGACACCTTAGAGACTAACAAATTTGAGCATAATCTGTTAGTCTGTCAGGTGCCACAAGTACTCCTGTTCGTTTTGAGGATACAGACTAACATGGCTGCTCCTCTGAATCTTGTAGATCACATCTGCATTTCAGGCTTTGTTACCAAATGGAACACCACAAGCTTTTCTTCTCAGCCTTGCACACCCACACATGTTTCCTGGACATTCAGGCAGAGTCCTACTCTCACTTTGAAAATCCCAGGGCATCCAGCTCTCACTAGAGATGCATCTGGATGCATATTTATACCCACTCAGGCTTTTAATAATGTTGCCCTTAATGAGTAAAAATGGCTCCTTCCTTGCCCCCTTTCCACAGCTGCAACATCCAAAATAACCCACTGAACAACATGTTTAAACACAGTAACCAATTCTCCCTCTCACCTTCCCTAATCTGACTGGGGCTTCACTATTGATCCAAGCCTTGGTGAGGCACTGAGTGCACTGTAACAGCAGCCACAGTTGCTCACAATGGGCCTGCTGAGAGGTACTGAGTGAAGGGGACAGATGGGAGACAGCAACATTTACAAAGAGAGAACACCAGGATTTCCAGAGCAGAGCATCACAAAGCAGGGAGCTCTGGAAATCCCTGTAACTGGGGACCCAGCTGAGTCCTGCATCCCAGACAGCCCAGAACCCAGTGTTGAGAGCAGGATTACACAGAACAAGCCCAACTCATGTCCTGCCTTGAGAATTCCCTGTGTTCACCCAGCAACCAAACCTGCCCCGTCAAATTCCTTGCGGAGCCCAAAGGAGGCAGCCCCCTGGACATTCCCCTGAACCTGCTCTCACCTGCTGCTCCCACACTCCGGCCTCTCGCTGTCCCAGCTGGAAATCCTCTGCCAGGGACACAGCCTGGGCGCAGGTTTCCGGGTGACGTACCCAGACCCAGCTCTGGATTTCCTCAGGCAAGATGGTCAGGAATTCTCCAGGATCAGCAGCTCCATGATCTGCTCCTTGGTGCGGATCTCCGGCTTCAGCCATCGATGGGAGAGTTCCCGCAGGCGGCTGCAGACCTCTCGGGGCCCTTTGGCCTCCTGGTAGCGGAACTGCCTGAAGTGAAGGCGCTGCATCTCCGTGCTGATGTTGCAGCCTCGCAGGATGGCTGCCTTCACCTTCCCATAGTCTCGGGCATCTCTGGCATTCAGGCTGCTAATGGCCTGTTGGGCTTTTCCAGTGAGGGATGGCAGGAGTCGGGTCACCCACTCTCTTCTGGGCCAGTGGCAGGCTTCAGCCACTCGCTCAAAGGAAGCCAGATAGACCTCAATGTCATCCTCTGGTGTGAGCTCAGGCAGTTCTGGGTTTCCCCAGGCCCGGGCTGATGCCGATACAGCCTCAGGAGAGGTCCAGGGGGCTCGCAACATGTCCTGATTTTGATTTTCCCAGTGCTGGGGGATCTTCTCCCACTGCTCAGAGCTGGATTTTTGTCGTCTGGTCCGATACAATGGGGGACATGCTGAGATGGCTGGCATCACAGCAGCCTCTTTCCCTTCTCTCTCTGATTCCTTCCCTGGTTCGGGGCCTGCTGGATTTTCTGTTTCCACTTTGACATGCGTTAGCACCACTTGTTGTAGTGGACCCTGGATCTGCAGCCCCAGGGGCTTCCGACCACAGTGCTTTGCAGCCATTTTGTGTCTTGTGAAAACAGCCTTATCCCAGCTGAGGTAAGTGCTCTAGTTTTCAAACCTGCATCTCTCCCTTGTTCCTGCTGGAATGGTCCAGACTCCTGGGGCTCCTGCAGCAAAACACTGACTAGGAATTTCACTGTGTAACAAGGACCCCAGTAAATGGAAACAAAAAGACACACCCAGGCCTAATTCACCCAAACACCCTGGTCTCCTTCAGCACAAACTAGTCCCCTGCTGACCCCTAATCTGATACTGATAACTAAGCACTCAAAATTCACGAGTTTAGCTTTATCACCATAAGATTCACAATGATAAATGTTGGGTTCTGTTTTGCACCCTGTAGGATTCAGGTTTCCAAGCTTTTCTCTGCAGCTAGGAACTTACTACTTTGTTCATTTTAACCAATGCAGGGACTGAGCTGAAGCTCCAACAACATCATCACATATCCAGGCTCTTCTGATAAACTCCTGAGAACTAGCAAAATGGTCATTTCAGCTTCCTGCCCCGCTCCCAGCACAGGAAGGCCCCTCCCTGAGTCCCTAATCCCCATCAAGCCTGACCCATATCCCCAGCTCCCTACTCCCCCCAGCACAGCCAGACCCTTCCCCCACCTAATATCCCCAGCTCCCTGCCTCCCCCCAGCACAGCCCGACCCCTCTCCCAGCCCCTGCCCATATCCCCAGATCCCTGCCCCCCAGCACAGCCAGACGCCTCCCCTCCCGCCCATATCCCCAGGTCCCTGCCCCCCAGCACAGCTAGACTCTTACCCCACCTGATATCCCCAGCTCCCTGCCC
>NC_133779.1:11493108-11539923 GCF_003597395.2 Chelonoidis abingdonii | reverse complement strand
ACCCGGAACCCCCGGTCCCGGCCATCCCCCGCCTCACCTCGTCGCACCGCCCCGACACAGGGGGAGGCCGGGCCGGTTCCCCAGACAAAGAGCTTCCGCCCCGGCCAGCGCAGGGTTAATCCCCAGCGCGAGGATTGGCCCCGATCGCTGTCAGTCACTCAGAGCCCGGCCCCGCTCGACCGCCTCGGGGGCTCAGTCCCTGGAGCCGGGCAGGGGGCAACGGGCCAGGGCCGCCCCCCCCGCCCCCCACGGGCTGCCCCTCTGCAGGGGGCTGGGGCTCCCGGGCAGGGGCTCCCCGCAGAGACCCCCGCCCAGGGCCAGCTCCCTTCCAGGGTCACCAGTCAAGGGATTCAAAGGAGCCACTTCCCCCCAGCATCTTCCTCGGGCTGCCCCCCGGCAGACACCTGCCCCGCACACCCCTTAGTTCTCAGGAACCTGCCCGTGTGAACCCATCTCAGGGTCCTCTGGCCTCTCCAGCCCCTTTCTCAGCTCCCCTGAGTCCTCACACGCTCCTCACTGGGATGAGAGACACTGAACAAAAGCAACAGGGTAAAAATCCGCCCCCATTTGGGAGAGTATGTGGGGCAGGGAGGGCAGAGCAGGGCCTTGGCCTTCTGAGTAGCTGAAGTTACAGGCCAGGTGGGTGGGATGTATAGGAGGATCATGCAGGGACTGGGGGTGGGGCTTTGTACTGGGTGGGGCAGTAGAGGGGGTTACAGGTCTGCACAATATGTAGGTGATTTGGGAGCTGAGTGTATCTTACGTTTCTTGCAGTTCTCCCTTTCCCATTACCCAGCCTCCATCGAGCCAGAGCCTTTTCTTCTGCCTCCTTTCACAGAGTTGTTCCATTGTGTGTAGACCTGGCATAGTTAGGCTGAAATTTATCCTTTCTCTTTGCCATTTAGATGTTGTTCTCCTCTGGTAATTCTCAAGACCTGGGTCTGTGGCCATATTTGTTCCCAGTGTGGTTAAAGGGCAAGGAATTGACCTCAGAGGAGATAGCACCTCCTGGAGCATTATGGCAATCTCAGAGCTCCCAGCCTCAGTGATTGCAGCGGAGTCCTGAGTGTATGTCCCAGACTCCTGGGACCACACAGGATGACCAGACAGGAAATGTGAAAAATCGGGACAGAGAGTGGGAGGTAATAGTAGCCTTTATAAGAAAAAGACCCAAAAATAGGAACTGTCCCAATACAATTGGGACATCTGGTCACCCTAGGACCATAGTACTAACTACCCAGTGTCCTTAAAAGGAGCTGTGAGCACTCCAGTAAACTGATAATTCGCATCTATAGGGATCAGGGGCTGCCCCTCCAGTGTGTAAGGTATGGGGGGCACTGAAGGAATAGTGAGGAGGGAAGTCCATATGGCTGAGAATATGGAGGGACAGGTTGGTTTAGAGAATTAAATTGAGGCATGGAATCCTTTATTGCTAAAGCACTGTGCACTTGATTGGATAACAGAGATTGCACAGTGGTAGTAGGGTCCTCACCAAGAAGATTTGAAGATAATAGGGGTCTCAGCTGACAAGTATTTCAAGAGGGGAGCAGATGCCTGGGGCTCTAATGTAGAGAAAGCTCATGCTGGGTGTTGCATCTCATTGGAGACTTCACAGGGAGAATCAGGTGTCTTACAGGGATGAGCCTTCGGGGCATATGGGGCAGGACCTGTGAGTCTGGGGTTGTGGTAGCTTGGCATCCCACAGTGAAACAGCCACCTCTTTTTGCCATCCCCAAGTGCCCTGTTCATATTCTATCCAGCAGGTGCTGTGTTCTCACAGCCCTGCAGGAGGGGCAGGCAGAGCTGCCAGGCAGTATTTGTTGGGGGATTTTTTGAGTTTCTCACCATCGTGTAGTTCTTGGCATCAAGTCTGTGACTATTCCCTTATTCAAAATGGCCATCATCTCCCATTATTTCCAGCTGATCTAAAGCCAAGTTGGCCTCAGTCAAGATAGTCCCCATTTTCCTGCAGCCTTTGTGTGTGGCAGTGAGGCTGCCCCCGGTATAGGTGACTGCCTCTGCCAGCTCCCATTGTTTTCAAGGAGACTGAAGCCAAACTTCTCAGGGAAGATGGCTGTCGCTCAGTGGTCAGAGGGCTGGGCGGGAAATGAAGAAAAGGGAGGAAGACAAGCTAAGGTGGTTGTTCGCAAACTTTTGCATTAGTGACCTCTTTCGCACAGCAAGCCTATGTGCAACTGCCCTTTATAAATTAAAAACACTTTTAAAAATATTTAACACTATTATAAATGCTGGAGGCAAAGCAGGGTTTGGGAGTGAAGGCTGACAGCTGTGACCGCCCACGTAATAACCTTGCAACCCCCTGAGGGGTCACAATCCCCATTTGAGAACCCCTAAACTAGGGGCAGAGTCTCTCTGACCAGGCAGGCTGGAAGGGAGATTTCTAGAGCTGACACTGAGGCCTGGGATCTCTTCTGTTCCCTGGACCCTCCTACTTCCTTCTGATAGCTTCCCCAGTAGTGTAAGATTCCAGGGCCTTTCCAGGGAGAGGTGAGCTCCTCCTGTGGCCAGCCCTATGTGCCCGTCCTTGCCACCTGCTTGCACTATAGGTCCATCTACGTTTTGAGCAGAGGGTGTAATTTCCCAGTCGAGGAGCCCTAGCCACATTAGCTCTGATTGAGCTGGTGTGCTAAAATAGAGTGTAGCCATGGCGGTGTGGGGGCTAGCTGCCCTGAGAACGTGCCAGGCATCTTGTTGGACTGGTATATGTGGGCAGCTAATCCCTCCTGCCACGCCAACTATACTCTATTTTTAGTATGCTGGCTCAGAGCATCTCGAGCTGCGAATTACATCCCAGGTTGAAGATTAGATATACCTTATGTCAGACAGGCCTCGGTGTCATCTGTTCCCTGGGCAGTGAGAGTGTAGGACTTGGGATCCAGCCTGTCTTGGCTCAGAGCCACACTGGGATTAAGAATATTTATGAGTTGTTGGAGATGGCAAAAACTGACCTAGACCTGGCTCCTCTTCCTACACTTTCACTGGAGTCTCTCTCACTCCTCCTATGAAGTCTACAAAGCAGGTCTTGTCCCCCTCCAGTCCTTATTCATGGCCCTTTTGCTCTTCTTTTGGCAACTCACAAAGTCCTTGGAAAAGGACATTCTGCCATTCCATTTTGACATCTCAGGGCTGCTTTCCTGCGACCTGCATGTTTCCAACACTGACTCCTCAGCAGCAGCTGTCAGAGTCCTTTCTGAAGATTTGGCCACTGGTTAGCCTGTTTGTCAGGGGTCGATGGCAGTGGCAATTCCTGAGTCTTGTCTCCATTACAGCTACCCCTATTCCCTTCCCAGAGAGCAGGTGCACCAGGAGTGAGTTATGACCTAACTTGCCAAGTCACACACTCATCCACACTGAGAACAGCTGGGCTGCAGGAAGCCAGGCATCCAGTCACAATGCACAAGGCTCACTAACTACCTTGAAGTTCCAAGTCTGGTTTTACTTTGTGGTTCAGGGAGCCCAACACTCCAGGACATGTGATGTCTGCATGGCAATAGCAAGATGCCTGCTCCAAAGGGTAACTATCTCTTCCAGACACTCCGTGCAGATGCAAAGATGCTGGGCTAGCATCCATTCTGGCTACCCTGATTCTTACACCGGTCACATTTTAAGGTAAGCGACACCAATTGCCTCCTCCTTACTGTAAATTCTCAAATACTGTAATGTCTTTTCTGGAGTGTTAGGTCCCTTCTTCCCACTGTGTAGTTCCACCTGGACTGCAGACAAAAAGGTAAGAGATAGATGGCTGGGGGTGGAGAAGCTGTCCCTTTATCACATGATATGGAAATCGTGGGAATATAGAAATTGCCAGACTGGATCAGACCCAAGGTCCATCTAGTCCTGTATCCTGAGTGTGGCTAACATCAAATGCTTCAGAGGCTGGTGTAAGAACCCCCCGCAGTAGCAAATATAGGACAATCCACTCCCACATAAAGTCTTATCCTGATTGCCTACAATTAGAGATTGGTGTAAACCCAGAAGCATGAGGTGTAATATCATCACCATAATTTTGTATGTAATAATTACTGTAATTGGATATAAGAATATCCACATATGTATCCAGTCCTTTTTTAATCTTGCTAAGTTTTTGACCTCATGGACTTCCTGTGGCAATGAGGTCAAAAATTACGTCCTCCGTCTAAATTACATGCTGTGTGAAAAAGTATTTCCTTTTATTATTTTTCAGTGTGAGAGTGCGCTAATAGCCGTTGCAGATGACACAAAGTTGGAAGGTATTGCTGGTATGGAGGAAGAATATCATACATGAAGATTTGGATGACCTTGAACACTGGAGTAATAGAAATGGGATGAAATTTAATAGTGCAAAGTCATGCACTTAGAGACTAATAAGAATTTTTGCTATGAAGTGGGCACCTTATCCATTGGAAGTGACAGAAGAGAAAGACCTGAGTGTGTTGGCTGATCACAGAATGCCTATGAGCCATCAATGTGATACAACTGTGAAAAAGGCTAATGCAATTCTAGGATGCATCAGATGAGGTATTTCCAACAGAGCTATGGAAGTGTTATTACTATTATACAAGGCACTGGGGAGACCTCAGCTGGAATACTGTGTGCAGTTCTGGTCTCCCATGTTTAAGAAAGATGAATTCAAACTGGATCTTAAGTATCAGGGCATAGCCTTGTTAGCCTGTATCCACAAAAACAACAAGGCATCCAGTGGCACCTTAAAGACTAACAGATTTGGGCAGCTTTCGTGGGTAAAAAAACCTCACTTTTTCAGATGCATGGAGTGAAAGTTACAGATACAGGCATTATCTGTAACTTTCACTCCATACATCTGAAGAAGTGAGGTTTTTTACCCAGGAAAGCTTAGAATCTTAAGTCTTTAAGGTGCCACTGGATACCTTGTTGTTTTAATGATCTTAGCTTGTTTAGCCTAACCAGACAAAGGCTGAGGGGACATATGATTGCTCTCTATAAATGCATCAGAGGGATAAATACCAGTGAGGGAGAGGAGATATTTAAGTTAAGGGCCAATGCTGACACAAGAACAAATGGATGTATTGGCCCTCAGCAAGTTTAGGCTTCAAATTAAATGAAGGTTTCTAACCATCAGAGGAGTGAAGTTCTGGAACAGCCTTCCAAAGGGAGGAGTAGGGGTAAAAAAACTAACTGGTTTCAAGACTGAGCTTGTTAAGTTTATGGAGGAGATAGTATGATGAGGTTGCCCATCTGAGACTGCTAGCAGCAAATACATCCAAATGCCAGAGATGGGAAACTAGATGGGGAAGGTTCTCAGGTGTCCAGCTGGTGGATCTCACCTACATTCACAGGATCCAACTGATCTCCATATCTGGGGTAGAGAAGGAATATTACCAGAGTCCCTGGTGTTTTTTCGCCTTCCTCTACAGCATGGGTCACTTGAGGGTATGAAATAGAGGAAACAGTGGCATCCTTGTAACTTGAAGTCTTTGAGTCAAGATTTGAGGACTTCAGTAACTCAGCCAGAGGTTAGGAGCCTATTACAGGAGTGGTTAGGTGAGGTTCTGTGGCCTGTGATGGGCAGTAGGACAGACTAGATGATAGTCCTATTGGCCTTAAAGTCTATTAGGCTAATTTGCCCCCCTTTAGTTTCATTCAGGATCCCCAGATTTGTGTGTTATGAGACAAGGAGAATAGAGAATGTCCTGATCTATTGTCTTTATTCCTATTATTTTATATGCTATTATCTTGCCACTCATTCATCTCCTAAGGGAAACACCCCCATCTTATCCATCTCTCTTCATAGGAGAGTTCTTCCAGGCCTTGATTATTCCCTTCATTGTTCTCTGAACCGCCTCTAGTTCTGCAATAGGTGACCCAGTTCAGCACATAGGATCCAGATCAGGCTGCACCCCTGGTCCTCATGTTGCCTGGTGTCCCGCTGCACATCTCAGTCTCCCTTATAAGTGTCTGAGTTCTCCCCTCCCCAGTCGTCCCAATTTCTGCGTCTCTCCCTTACCATTTGACAAACTGAAACACCCCCAGGGGTCTGATAAACCCCTCATTACAGTGATTGGGAAATCAGGACTGCAGATAACAACAAACAAAAATGACAAAAGGGCAAATGACACAGGATAGCTAATTAAGGGACATAATAATGCAGTTAGACCATGTCAAGTGACTAATAAGAATTAAGCATGTAGAGCAATAACTGATGATGAACACTACTCACTTAATTACGATGACTATTCAGACGATTCAACTAAAAAATACCAGCAATTCAGAAAAGCAGCAGACGAGGTAGGTCAGTCAATAAAAATTAAGGCCCTGATCTTGCTTGTGGAAAGTTCATTGCAGGATCAAGGCTACATGCTCAAACTCTCCGAAGAAACAGCTAAAGCGACAGTTGTACTGATGGGCAGCTAAACAGTCACACAATATGCACAAAAAAAAAAGCACATTGCAGAGACAGAGCAGTAAATAAAGAGTTAACGTGGCAGCAAGCAGGGCAGGAGTAGCAAACTAATGAGGCAATGAATAAACACACACAATTAATTACACAGCAAACAAAAATGCTTAGTTTGGGACAGGAAATAGCAGGAAGCTCCTCTCAGGAGATGGGATGATGCGGCACACTTTGGGCATAGTTACAGAGGGACGCTGGACGGCTTGGAAAGTCTGGAGTGTGAAGAGGGTGGTTGTGCAGGCCACAGCGGCAAAGCTGGTTGACACAGATGTGGCCAAACACCTCCCCTTGGATCCACAGTTCCCAGCAGTGCTGGGTCTGATGTCACCTCATGCGTTTGACATAAGCAGCCGCCCTTGAGGAATTCTTTGGTTCTTTTTCCTCATGAAACTGAGAGATCTCGGGCCTCCCAACCCCTGGGAGAAATCTCTTCCCTATCTCGACTGATCTGCTCACAGCCTAGGCAAGTCCCTAGGTATTGCAAACACCCACCCCAAAGCAGCAGAAATACAGAGCCTGTAATAAGCCCCAGCCCAGCCCAGCCCAGCCCAGCCCTTAAGAGAAGCTACAGGGAAACCAGAGCAGATTAACTGATGTTCATGTGGACATGAGAGACAGGCTGCTCAATTGCTAAGTAGAGTAGGTAAGGGAGCAGTCCCTGCTGAGGGGTTTCAGGGGCTGGGACTCCTCAAAGCATAAGGTGAAGCCACCCTCTGTTCTCATGGTTCTTAATCCACCTCATGGGGTCTGTGAGGGAGGGATGGAATTGGTACTGGGAGAAGGGGGCTGATTTCTCCAAGTTCCTTCCATTTCCTCTACTTCACGTTATTATACACACACAGCTGGAGTGGTGCTCTTGGCCAGCAGGTCTCACTTGTTTCTGGCTGCAGCTCTAGCATGGATTCTCTGGTGACGAGCCAGAGAGGATTTGTTACTGAAGCTTTTCCCACACTCAGGGCAGGGAAAGGGCCTCTCGCCCGTGTGGGAGCGCTCATGCACGGTGAGATCAGCAAGGTACTTGAAGCTCTTCCCGCACTCGGTGCAGGGGTACGGTCTGTCCTCGGTGTGGCTTCTTTGGTGCATTGTCAGATTGGATTGCTGGCTGAAGCGCTTCCCGCACTCGGCGCAGGGGTAGGGCCGCTCACCCGTGTGGGAGCGCTGGTGCTTGTTGAGGTCCGAGGGGTTGGTGAAGGTTTTCCCGCACTCAGCACAGGAGTAGGGTCTCTCCCCTGTGTGCAGTCTCTGGTGCGTGGTCAGTGTGGAGAGGTGGCCAAAGCTTTTCCCACACTCCCCACAGGAGTAAGGTTTCACTCC
This sequence comes from Chelonoidis abingdonii, assembly GCF_003597395.2. Classification (NCBI taxonomy): domain Eukaryota; kingdom Metazoa; phylum Chordata; order Testudines; family Testudinidae; genus Chelonoidis; species Chelonoidis abingdonii. Next base: position 11,532,179 of record NC_133779.1, on the reverse strand, counting down.
CGTGTGGGTTCTCTGGTGGGTTCGGAGATGGGTCAGTCTGTTGAAGCTCTTCCCACATTCAGGACAGGGATAGGGTCTGTCCTTCTCATGGACTCTCCCATGGACCACGAGGTCCTGCTTCTCCCAGAACCTTTCCCCACAGTCTCGACATCTGTGGGGTTTCTCCATCATGTGAACGCTGCTCTCCTGGCTTTTAAGGTCTCTTACGGTCCTAGGTGTCCCTTGAGCAAGGAGCTGTGGGAACACCCTTGGCGGAATTCGCTCATTCCCAGCCGAGTTTCTCTTCTGCCTCTTGCAGGCTTCTTCCTGCTCAAGTCTGCGGGCGACACTCTCTTCTGATCCGCCTTGCAATGTTCGGGACAGATCCAAGTTTTCTTGCTCTCCGAAACTGGGCCGCTCCTCCGCTCTGCTCAGGATCCTGGCACCTGCTCATTGGAAAAGAGAATTTATTTGAGATCCTGCTGTTGTCAGGAGGAATCACTTTTATCCTGGCAGCAGGTGCCCAGGATGTCCCATCCCATCAGCCCAGTAATGCTTTGTGCCATCCTGAATCATATGCTCTAGGCAGTACTTCACTATTGTGTCGCTTACATCAGTGTCTCAAGAGACATTTCCAATGTAGCACTAAGTCCAGAGTGGTGGTGAATTGTGGTTCCTACACTCCCCTTGCCAGAACATCCCGAAATTCCAGAGAGGAGAGGACACTGGGTGAATGGATGGCAAGGACTCAGCACTGGCCACGAGGAACAGCTATGCAGCCTAGACTCAGCCCTCTCTGCTAAGGCCCTGGAACCTAACACTACCAGAGGTGATGGACTGATTGCCTCTGAGGACACTAGTACAGCAGCCATCTGTCCCAGGAAGCTGTGTCCAAAGGAAGCTATGTGCAAGGGCATGGGTCCCTGTTGACAGTCTGTGAGAGACAGATAATAGACAGACATGATGTAGAGATACTGAATGCAACAAGGTGAATGACACAAGGGAAAGGCTGGGGAGCCACCTGACTAGGACGATGGCTGCACATGCTGAGACCAGCAAAGGGCATCAGCCTCCCAGTGGACAAGAAGCAGTGAGGCTGGCAGAGAAGCATCAGATTGTTCCCCCAGCCCCTACAGGCCAGGCAGGTGGGAATGGAAAAGCCTGGCACAGCAGGAATCAGAGGGAGCACCTTCTCTGTTAGCCATCTGGCTGTTACCAGCCTTGCTGGATATGGCACTGCCCAAGGCATGATTAGACAGCTCTGCAGATCAACCCTTACAAGAGTTAGTGCATCACAGGAGTTTACGCTGGGTGCATGAGAGTGAGCAGGACAGTCCTAGAGCTGCCCGAGAACTGTCAGGGATAGCTGGGGGTGGGACCCCTCCTACTAATAGGGATCTCTTGGGTGGGACTTAACACTTTTTCTAGATTGTGGAGGAACAGCTGAACACATCTGCTGAGGAAAACCTGGAAGGCGCCCAGAAAACTACCCTGTCATCATGCCCAGAAGGGGTAACTGCTCCTCAAAGGATGCCTTGAGTGGGAGAGACACAGGTGGAGGGGAAGGTGAACACAGAAAATGCCACCACCGGAGGAGGGAAACCTACCACCTGACTTGATGCATGGGAGGCAAGTCAGCAGTAGGGGCTATAAGAAAGGCTGGGAAAAGGTCCACGACTGTTATAAGCCAAGTCAGGGAGCACCCACCTGCTGGACAGAACTTTTCTGTGAAGGTGAACAGTCCCACCCAACAGTGTCTGCACAGAGCCCTTGGGTCAGGTTAGACAGTGAGAAACATGCCTGAGCCCTCTCTGTACTACAGCCCCACCCTTGCTACTCCCAGAGGCTGCTCCAGGGACGGACGCCAGGCTCCCTCTGGGATAATATCCCATGAACTCCCTATCTCAGGCCCTTCCTGCTGAGGATTCTCCTCATTCTCATTTATCTGCTGGAAGAGTAAGAAAATAACCACGGTGCCTCTGAGGAGACCATCAGGGATATGAATCCCCTTTACATTCTGGGGAGCAATTTAGGAGGTGCCAATTCTGCCCTCACTCCTCATATTAGCACCTAGAGGATGGATGGGAGGACGTGGCTCCTTTCAGGAATCAGTCAGGATGCATGGGAAGGCCTAGGGATGTAGGTCAGGAGGAGAAGCCACTTCCTTGGTAGGATCCTGAACAGGAAACAAGAGATGGCAGAAGGAGGCAGCCACTTGATTAGGGGGCAGTCAGAGTGCAATCCACATTGTATCCATAACACCATATGTTATACGAGACATCAGCCTCCACACAGACTCTTCCTCTGAAACTCCAATCCCACCTGTGAACGACTTGCATATTTCCCCACCTTCCAAGGTCCCTAAGGTTCCTGTTAGCTATGAAGCCCACAAATCGCCACCAAGATTGACCTACCACCATTACGTGGCCTGTTCCGTAGGCACTAATCTTGCTGTGCATTAACCTACAGATTGATGGGTCCACACCTCACTATAAATCCTCTGAGACATTCGGTTCCCCCAATTCTCCCCTCCACGCCGTCCCCTCCACACACCCTTTCCTCAGAAAGGCACTCCTAACCAGCCTATGTGGCTTATTACCAGTTTCCTGTAGAGCGTCCATCTCCTCTTCAGAGGCACGTGGCAACTTGTACTTGCTCCGTCCTACCTCCTCCTGGGATCCCCACATGGTATTGGGCTGTGGTGGCTCCAGCTGGGAACTCTGAGATTCCCATAATGCTTCAGGGGTCTCCACCTCCTCTGGGGTCACTTCCTCGACCTTCACACGCACTGTGACCTAAGAAGGAACCACATGGGTCACTGTGGAACCAGGCCTGAGAATTACAGCGGAGGGGGAAGAGTCATATTTAAAAGGCCCCATTAGCAAAGAGGTCCACCCCCAGGGTGAAGGCTCCCCCAATCCCTACCAGGGTCAATAGGACTTGGAGAGTCTTCCTCACCGAAGAACAGGCATACATGTGGGAAGGCTCACCCCCAAAGTGATGAGCCAATGAGGCTGACCAAGAAGAGCCCTGCCAGTCAGGGTAGGTACTGAACACTGCCCAGTACTGTACATCCCTGCCACAGGGGACGCGACAGACACGTAGCGTTCCACGGCCTGCAAGCCTAGGGGGCTTCCAGATAGGTGTGATCTGCAGGGTGACAGACCCACAACTATCCTGAGGGACACCATGGTGTGCAGGAATTCTCACCAGTGGAGAATTTCCCTCAGTGCTGGGCCCTGTGGACACCACCAATGACTTGGGGGAGGGCCCCAGAGGGAGATACCACACCCCTTCCTCCAGGGGGTACAATGAGGGCAGAAGTTCTGGGGTCTGGTCCAAGTGGAAGTCCTGCACCTTCGACCTTGCCATCAGGGTCTGATTACAGCATGCATGTATGCTGATTGAAAATTGGCATTTAGCTGTCATTAGTACATGGCAAGTACATATGGTGATGTATACTTAGTGGCGAAGTCCACTCAGTCCTGAGCCCCCCCATTCAATGTTCCTGGGCATCTGGTCAACTTGGGCTCAGTCGATACCAACTTTGAAAATTCCCTGGGCACAAAATGTCCACTGAACTTCTCTGGGCAAAGCTGGGCACCTGCCTTTAAGCTTCAGATGGGGTCATTTAGTATGATTTGAAACTGCCTCTTCCCTGGCTCACATGCCAAGTGAGCAGCATCTAGCCCCACGCAAGAAATGCTTCTCTAATAGCACATTTCAAACCAGTGACCAGCTCTGCTTGCAATGTGCTGCTGAGGCATCCCTACCAGGCCAAGTGCTGAGGAGGTCGTCGTCCTGTCACCATCATCCCCAAGAAGGGCTGCTGAAGGGAACTGAGTGACCTTGCATACTAAAGAGACAGTGCCATTTACAAATTAGAGGACACCAGGATCTGCAGAGCACACGCAGCAGGGAGCTCTGGAAATCCCTGGAGCTGGGGACCCAGCTGAGCCCTAAGCCCCAGACAGCCCAGACCCCAGTGCTGAGAGCAGGATTATGCAGAACAAGCCCCACTCACGTCCTGCCTTGAGAATTTCTATGTTCACCCAGTGCCCAAACCTGCCCTGTCAAATGCCCTGCAGAGCCCAATGGACATTCCCCTGCACCTGCTCTCACCTGCTGCTCCCACACTCCAGCCTCTCGCTGTCCCAGCTGGAAATCCTCTGCCAGGGACACAGCCTGGGCGCAGGTTTCCGGGTGACGTACCCAGACCCAGCTCTGGATTTCCTCAGGCAAGATGGTCAGGAATTGCTCCAGGATCAGCAGCTCCATGATCTGCTCCTTGGTGCGGATCTCCGGCTTCAGCCATCGATGGGAGAGTTCCCGCAGGCGGCTGCAGACCTCTCGGGGCCCTTTGGCCTCCTGGTAGCGGAACTGCCTGAAGTGAAGGCGCTGCATCTCCGTGCTGATGTTACAGCCTCGCAGGATGGCTGCCTTCACCTTCCCATAGTCTCGGGCCTCTCGGGCATCCAGGCTGCTAATGGCCTGTTGGGCTTTTCCAGTGAGGGATGGCAGGAGTCGGGTCACCCACTCTCTTCTGGGCCAGTGGCAGGCTTCAGCCACTCGCTCAAAGGAAGCCAGATAGACCTCAATGTCATCCTCTGGCTCGAGCTCCGGCAGCTGAGGGTTTCCCAAGGCAGGGTCTGGAGCGGATACAATTTCGGGAGAGGTCTGTCGGGCCTGCAGCACCTGCTGTCGCTGGGACATCCCTTCTTGTGGCTCCGTCTTGACCTGGTGTAGTCTAATCCGGGACCATCTGGGAGTTACCGTTACAGGGGGTGCCACAACAGGATCTTTTGCAGCCCGCTCGGATTCCTTCCCCGGTCCTGGTTCCACAGGATCTTGCTTTTCCATTTTCGCTTTAGTGGGCCCCACCTGCTGCAGCCGAGCCTGGACCTGGAGGTGCAGGGGCTGTTGGCCCGCCTGCTCTGCAACTGCTCTCTGTTTTGGGGTTCGGCCTTTTCCCAGCTAGGGCCTAAGCTCCAGTTCTCAAACCTGCTTCCCTCCTTCGGGCCCCTCTTGGAAACACTGGGGAACCTGCAACAAAACAGTTCATGTGGATTTTCCTGTGTGACGGGAGAGGGACCCACAACACAAAAGGTAAATGAGCCCTTGCCTCAACTTCCCCAAACACCCACTGGCCTGTCCGCCCCCCGCTCCCCCCAGCCCCCACTGCCCCGCCCCACCTCCCCTCCAGTACCCCTCGCCTACCCCCGCTTTCCGCAGGGGCTGGGAGCGTGGGGCTCCCGACACAAAGAAACGCGGCGGCCCCTTTGCCGGCAGGGCCAGGCAGACAGGAACTCCCCCCGGCGAACGCAGGGTTAATCCCCGCTCCGCACGGCGGGGACTGGCCACCATCGCTGTCAGTCAGCTGGAGAGGCGGCTTAACCCTTCCCGGCGGCCCCACGGCCGGAGCTGGCGTCTGAGCCGCGCTGCGAGCAGGGAGGGCGGAGCCGGGCTGCGCAGCTCGGCCCGGGGGACTCCGGCCGGGAGATCGGGGCGGTGCTTGGCGCGGGTCCGGCCCTCGGCGCCTGGTGGTGCCAGCGCCGGGCTCGGCTGGCTGCTCCGGGATGGGATTTGCAGTCCCCGCCCGGCTGTAGGGCTCGTGTGAACGCTGCTGAAACAGGCTGCGGGGAGGAAACCAGGCGCTGGTCGGGGACCTGTCGCTGCAGCGCTTTGCCCGTCCTGTGCCCCTTGCAGCGGGTGTAACGGGAAAGGGGGAGCTATCACAGCCTAGAAATGTCAGGCTGCAGGGGACCTCGAGAGGTCACCTAGTCCAGTCACCCCCCTTTCTCCCAGGCAGGACCTAGTGTCCTTCCGTCACCCACTGCAGGGCTTCCTCTAATGGAGCTGCTGAGGAGGAGTGAATGACGGACTGCTCGGAGAAGGAAGGCTTTCATTGCCTAGCCACTAGTGCTAGGTGCCTGGGCAGCAAACAGGCATTGGAAAGGCTCATGTGTGAGCCTACCTTGTCTAGTTGGTATTCCTGACACCTGGGGGGATGATTCCTGGGGCGGGAAGGCTGAATCCATGGGTACAGTCTATCTGGGAAGGATGGAGTGGGCAGAGGGGGAGGGGGTACTCTATGTTCAAAATGGGATTGTCTGTTTCTGACTCATTGATACCAGGGAAGAAAATGATCTTCAGCGCTTATGGATCAAGGTCCTAGCAGTTAACATACAAGATGTGTGTTGGCTGGTGTCTGCTACAGCCCCTGTAATCACGCTAGGGTACTGGATGAGTAGCTCCTCATGCTCTATAACAGGGCAGATTGCCCCTTTGAATGCCTGGACAGGGAGCAATCAGTGCTGTTATGGAGGGAAGCTGATCAGGCAAGTGCTGGAAAACAACTAACCCAGCTGACCAGCACCTAGCACTTAGGTCTGATTCCTAGCTTGAGGCTATAAATGAGGATCTAGATACCTGAGGGAGGCAGGGCCCAGGAGAGAGCAGAGAGTGCACTCTTTTGGGGCTGTATGTGAAGACTCTGAGAGGGTGAACCCCCTGAATTGAGGGAGGTCCTGACCCTTTAGCTACAGGAGGCTACTGCTATACATAGACTGCATAGAATCATAGATTATTAGGGTTGGAAGGGACCTCAGGAGATCATCTAGTCCAACCCCCTGCTCAAAGCAGGACCAATTCCCAAAAGGCCCCCTCAAGGATTGAACTCCCAATCCTGCTGTTTGTTATGACTCCACACTGCCTTTCTGTTTGTATGTTGGAGAATAAACAGAGCCTTGAGGAAAGGGCTACAAATGGAACTGAGTGGGGCTGACCTGCCCAGGCTGCTACCCAGCACCACGCACCAATGTATAATGTGTAGTAGAGAGAGACTGTGTGATCAGGGGGGACTTTAATCTGAGAAACATACAGCTGGAAGTCTCATGCTGCCAGTACTAAAACATTCCTGGAATTTCTGACCATTACAGCTGACAATTTCATAAGTCAAAAAGTGTTGAATCCAACATGGTGGAATTATATATTAGACCTCATCTTGACAGATAAAGAGGAACTGATGACAGAACTATTAGTTAATTGTAGCTTAGGTACAAGTGGTCATGGTATGATCACATTTATAATGTGCAAATAGAATACAATCCAGACCAGTAATTATTTATATATAATGCTTTAAAAGAGCCAGTTTCACAAAGCTGCAAACAGTTATGAGCCAAATCAGCTGGGAGGAAGAATTTAATTGGAAAAACTTGAATGATAATTGGGACTTGTTTAAAAACAAGTTACTGGATGCCTGAAAAGCCACAATTGAGGAAGAAGGCCATATTGTTTAAAAAATCAACATGGTTTACAGGGGAAGTGAAGGCACCTATAAATAACAAAAGATGATAGATCCCACCTGGAAGAAAGAGGAAGTTGATGATACTATAAGTCAGAAGCTAGGAACTGTAGAAAACTGATAAGGGAGAAATCTGTCACTAGCAGAGTTCAGGAAAATAAAGAGGAGGTTTTTTAAAATATAGTAGGAACAAAAAGAATCCTGACAGTGGTATCAGTCCCTTCCCTGATGGAAATGGTAGAAATATCAGTAACAATACAGAAAAGGCATAAGTATTTAATAAATATTTCTGTTCTGTATTTGGAAAAAACATGATATAGTCTCCTCATAAGGTGATAACACTCTTTGGATTTGTACAAGATGGAACACTACCAACAGTGCTGCTTAGTGAGCAGGCAGGGGTGTGGCAGGTCACCTCCCAGTTGCAAATATCATCATGTCCTTCAAAGCCCCTTCAAGGGTGTCCAGTCCTTCCCTTTAATATGGGGACTTTGGGGGGTCTGGGCCCTCGAATGGTCAGGGTCTTCCCTAGCTAGGGTCTTCCCTAGCTGGGTTCTTCCCCAAGGTGAAGACTCCTGTTGTTCTCATGTCTTCTTGGAATGGGTAGGGAAGCACGGCCCTCTCCACCTCTCTGTGATCCAGGGCCCCATGGTGGGCAGTTACGCTCTGCACCTTGGGGTGCTAATCAGCCCCCTCCCCCAGCCACTTCCTACACAAGTCTCCTTTTCCCCACAGCGTAAATCAAAGTCTCAGGTAAAATCTCTGACCTGCACAATCAGTCCTCTGCCTCTTTTTTTGTAGGTTTGCTCAAGTCTCTGGCAATGAGCTCCTGGGCCGTACTTCTCCCAAGAATTTTGAGCAACTATCTGCTCCTTTCCATTGCCTGCCTCCTTCTGAGCTACTCTGCTTCCCCTTTCAAGCCCCTCCTCCAGGTTGTTCAGGCGTTGCAGGTGTGGTTATGGGAGGGTTGCCTGGGCCCAGAGCTTTTCTTTAACACCTTGCTCTTCAGTTTAGGGTTTGTACGTGTCATCATACGATTCCACTAGTATCTGACAAGGGTGTTAAACAGCAGCTACTAAAGTTAGACATTTTAACATCAGCAGATCCAGACAACTTGCATCAAGAGTTATAAAAGAGCTGGCCGAGGAGCTCACTGGACCATTAATATTGATTTTCAGTAAGTCTTGGAACACTGGGGAAGTTCCAGAAGACACAAAGAAAGCCAATGTTGTGCCAATATCTAAAAAGAGTAAATGGGATGACTGATAATTATAAGCCTATCAGTCTGACATCAATCCCAAGCAAGATAATAGAATGGTTGATATGAGACTTGAGTAATAAACAGTTAAAATGGATTAACATAATTACAGTAATACCAATCAACATGGGTTTATGGAAAACAGATTCTTTGAAACTAATTTGATTTTTTTTTATGAGATTACAAGTTTGGTTGATAAAGATAATAATGTTGATATAATATATGTAGACTCCTGTAAGATATTTGACTTGGTACCACACAACATTTTGATTAAAATTCTAGAACAATATAAAATTTAGCCCACATTAAATTGATTAAAAGCTGTCTGATAGATCTCAAAATGTAATTATAGACATGGAATCATTACTGAGTGGTTGTGTTTCTCGTGGGATCCTGCAGGGATTGGCTCTTGGCCCAACACTATTTAACATTTTTATTAATGACTTGGAAAAAACAAAATCATCACTGATGAAGTTTGCAGATGACACAAAAATTGAGGACGTGGTAAATAATGAAGAGGACAGGTCACTGGTATAGCACAAGCTGCATCGCTTGGTAACCTGGGCACAATCAAACAACATTTATTTTAATATGGCTAAATGTAAATGTATCCATCTTGGAACAAAGAACACAGGCCAGACTTACGGGCAAGGTGAGGGGAACGGACTCTGTCCTGGGAAGCAGTGGTACTAAAAATACCTGGGGGTTGTGGGAGATAGTCAGTTGAACATGAGCTCCCAGTGTGACACTGTAGCAAAAAAGGCGAATGTGATCCTTGGATGCATAAACAAGGGAATCTTGAATAGGATAGAGAGGTTATTTCACCTCTGTGTTTTGCTCTGATGCAGCTGCTGCTGGAATACTATGTCTAGTTCTGGTGTGCACAATTCAAGAAGGATGTACATAAATTGTAGACAATTCAGAAAAGATCCACAGGAATGATTAAAGGATTAGAATACCTGCCTTAGAGTGATAGACTCAAGGAGCTTAATCTATTTAGCTGAATCAAGAGAAGGTTACGGAGGGACTTGCTCACAGGCTGTAAGTACCTACATGGGGAACACAGATTTAACAAAGCACTCTTCAAGCTAGCAGAGAAAGGTAGAACACGCTCCAATGGCTGGAAGTTGAAGCTAGACAAATTCACACTGGAAATAAGATATACATTTCTAACAGTGAGGGGAATTAACCTTTAGAACAATTTACGAAGAGTTGTGGTGAATTCTGCATCCCTGACACTTTTTAAATCATGATTGGCTGTTTTACTGCAATATCTGCTCCAGGAATTATTTTGGGAAAACTTCTCTGGCCTGTGCTATACAGGAGGTCATGCAGTCATAGGCCTTAAGGCCAGAATTGACCACCAGGCCACCAGCACCACGCAGCACCCACACACTAAACTCATTTGCACAGGCAGATCATAGGAAGGACCAAGGTGCATCAGTGCCTGAGGCCCCCGCAATGGCAGAGAAATGATTACATGAGATATATCCAAATAATTCTGGCATGTGACTCATTGAGAGGAAGCCAAAGGCCAAGGCAAAGGAAAAAAACAAAAACCCAAGGTCACTGCCAATCTGACCTGGGGAAAAATTCCTTCCTGACCCTACATATGGCAGTCAGTTAGACTCTGAGCATGTGGGCAAGAACCAGCCAGTCAAGCACCCGAAAGACAGAATACCCTAGTGTCCCATCTCCAGCCATGATGGAGGATGCTTCAGAGGAAGGGGATAGCAAAACCCTTCCATGATACATGTGTGGAGGTTGGGGGGAATCCCTTCTTTACACCTACAAGTGAATTGCTTTATGAAGTGGAGGCATGCAAACAATATGTGTTTTAATATAGCCAGCTGTACATCTAGGAGCAAAGAATGCAGGACACACATACAGAATAGGGAACTCTATCCTGGGAAGCAGTGACTCTGAAAAAGATTTTGGGCTCATGATGAATAAGCAGCTGAACATGAGCTTCCAGGGCAATGCTGTGGCCAAAAGGGCTTGATCCTTGGCTATCAAGTAGGTGCACAGTTTGTGTTACCTTTGTATTTGGCACTGGTATGACCACTGCTGGAATACTGTGTCCAGACCTCAATTCAAGAAGGATGCTGATAAACTGGAGAGGGTTCAGAGAAGAGCTATGAGAATGATTGAAGGGTTAGAAAACCTGCCTTACTGTCAAAGACTTCAGGAGCTCAATTTATTTAGCTTACCAAAGAGAAGGTTAAGGGGTGACTTGATCACAGTTTACAGACTTCTACATAGGGACAGTGCATAAATCCTGTGGGCTGGCCTCTGTAGCTCCTGCACCAGCCATCACAAGGGTGTTAGTTGGCTTTAGAGTGAGCCTGTAACTCTCTGGCTTGGGCCTCAGTGAAGAAGAGCTTCTGAGTCTCCTAGACTCTATTAGGGCAGTAATGGAGCCTTCTCCTCTGCCTTGGCCTTCATCCCCTTCTTCCTCCTTGCACTGATTTGTCCAAGTACCCCGCTGTGGCAGGAGATGTTAGATAGAGATTGCTCCTCTGCCTGCGAGTGGGTGGACTGCTTTGCCAGTGGTGCCTTGTAGATACACCTTTCCTCTGTAATTCTCAGGCTCTGGCTCCACAGTGACATAACTGGCTTATGCTCGGGTCACTTGGTGTGTGTGGTCGTGCAAGTGACTGTGCTGTATGGAGGGTGCTCACACTGAGATTGAGAAGAGGTGGGCGTGTATCTCTCTGGAGAGCTCTCAGATTGAATCAGATGTCTCATGGGAGTCCAGTGTCCCACATGGAGGACTGGGGCTGAGCATAGGAGGTGAATGATGGCTTGGCCACCTGCAGTAAGGCCGCCTCCTGTGTCTGCTGTTCACCTAGCATGTGTCATATCCTCATGGCCCATATCAGGGTAACAAGCCTTGTGGATAAGTGGGAAGCGGCAGATGTGGTATATCTTGTCTTTAGTAAGCTGATACTGTCTCACATGACCTTCTCATTAACAAACTAGGGAAATACAACCTAGATGGTGCTACTATAAGGAGGGTGCATAACTGGTTGGAAAATTGTTCCCAGAGAGTAATTATCAGTGGTTCATAGTCATGCTGGAAGGACATAATGAGTGGGGTCCTGCAGGGATCGGTTCTGGGTCTGGTTCTGTTCAATATCTTCATCGATGATTTAGATAATGGCATAGAGAGTCGACTTTTAAAGTTTGCAGACGATACCAAGCTGGGAAGGGTTGTAAGTGGGTTTTTTTTCATAGGAAATGATAGGATTAAAATTCAAAATGATCTGGACAAACTGGAGAAATGGTCTGAAGTAAATAGGATGAAATTCAATAAGGACAAATGCAAAGTACTCCACTTATGAAGGAGCAATCAGTTGCACACTTACGAAATGGGAAATAACTGTCTAGGAAGGAGTACTGTGGAAAGGGATCTGGGGGTCAGAGTGGATCACAAGCTAAATATGAGTCAACAGTGTAACACTGTTGCAAAAAAACCAAACATCATTCTGGGATGTATTAGCAGGAGTATTGTAAACAAAACACGAGAAGTAATTCTTTCACTGATTAGGCCTCAACTGGAGTATTGTGTCCAGTTCTTGGGCACCACATTTCAGGAAAAATGTGGACAAATTGGAGGAAGTCCAGAGAAGAGCAACAAAAATGATTAAAGGTCTAGAAAACATGACCTATGAGGGAAAATTGAAGAAACTGGGTTTGTTTAGTCTGGAGAAGAGAAGACTGAGAGAGAACATGTTAACAGTTTTCAAGTACATAAAAGGTTGTTACAAGGAGGAGGGAGAAAAATTATTCTTCTTAACAGCTGAGGATAGGACAAGAAGCAATGGGCTTAAATTGCAGCAAGGGCAGTTTAGGTTGGACATTAGGAAAAACTTCCTGTGTGGGTGGTTAAGCACTGGAATAAATTGCCTAGGGAGGTTGTGGAATCTCCATCACTGGAGATTTTTAAGAGCAGGTTGGACAAACATCTGTCACAGATGATCAAGATAATACTTAGTCCTGCCTTGAGTGCAGGGGACTGGACTAGATGACCTTTCGAGGTCCCTTCCAGTTCTATGATTCTGTCACTCAGAGCTTCCCATCCACTCTGACCAAGGCCTGGTAGGAACCCCTTTCCTCCCTCATCCTCTTCTTCATGATCAGCCAGGAGAGTGAGACTGTTTCAGAGTTACCTTGCCCATTTTATCCCGAGTCTGATGTTATTTGGTGTTTCCTCACACTCTTGTGATTCGTGGCATTTACACTATGCAAAATGGCCACTTCCTCCCTCTACTTTCAACAGGGATGAAGACAAACTGCCCTCAGTCAATCTGGCCACACTTTTCCTACAGCCTTTGCATGCAGAAGTGGGGCTGCCCATAAGTCAAAATGGCCACCATCTCCCAGTGTTTTCAATGGGACTGAAGCCAGAGGTTAGGAGGGGGCCTGGGGAGTCCCCCTTGGAGATGCTGACCCAGAGGTTCATAGAGTCTTTGATTATAAGGCCAGAAGCCACTGTGATCCTCTTGTCTGACCTCTCGCATAACACAGGCCATCGGACTTCCCTGAACTAATTCCTGTTTGAACTAGCACATTATTGCTCGTGCACTTCCAGTTAAATGTTGATCCTGGTACATTCAGACTTATTCAGGGGTGGGAGACTCACAACCCAGAAGGAAAATTCTGATTAAAAAAAAAAAATCTCATGATCTTCAGCCACTCTCATGATTGTTGAATGTTTGGGATTGGCCCTACAAGCGATGACCTCTCTTCTGTCCAGTAGAGAAATGAGTTGGGGCACTTGAGGCCTGATAATCTCACCAGCAGAGAGGTTGTGGTAACTGTAATTACTATTAATAGTCTGTTGCAAACATATGCTCTAATGAATTATTCTGGGGTCCAGCCGGCCTTTTCCCATGAATCTTCCAGGCAGAGGGTGTCGTCTCCAGAATACACTGGTCATCTCACAGCGGTGTCCCTTCCATCTTTTCTCCAGCTACTGCCACTGCTGTTTGGATGCGGAATTTTGGGGCTGAGGCCTTGGGTCCCTGCTGTCCCCTAGAACCTCCCATTTGCCCAATAGCCCATCTCTGGTTCTAACACAGGAACCTGCACATATTTTTTCTCCTTTTTCCTGATGGTAGTGGTTACAGGGTTTCCCTCCCGTCCCATGTAACCTGCACCCAGGGTACCAGCAAAACTTTAAGCCTTTATCAGTCTGAGTCAGGTCCCTTCTGATATATAAGACCAGGGTCTACCTAGCCCCATCTAAAGTTTGGGCACTACAACAGCCAAGGCACATAGTGACATTAATGCACCTGGTGCCTCTAGCCCTTGGTGTTCCAAGGTTTTCCCCAGTTTTACCATCTTCTCAGAGTCCCCTTGCTAACTTTTGGTGTTACATTCCCACTCCTGCCAGTACCTGGGGGGCCAGGTGAGCACCCATGTGCTGCTCTGCTGAGCTTGCTGTTTCACCCTCTGATCTGTTTGCAAAGCTATTGTCCCAGTGAGATGGCTTCACACCCTCTTCCTTGCTCCTCAGATAAGGCAGAAACCAGCATCTGACAGTCACTCAGTTTATAGTTGGTCTCATGGAGGACAGGTCCATCAATGGCTATTAGCCAAGACGGATAGGGATGCAATCCCATGATCTGGGTGTCCTTAGCCTCTGACTGCCAGAAGCTGGGAGTGGACAACAGGGGATGGATCACTCAATGATTGCTTGTTCTGCTCATTCCCTCTGAAGCACTTGGCATTGGCTACTATGGGAAGACAGGTGGACCATTGGTCTGATCCAGTGTGGCCAGTCTTAGGTTCACAGAGAGTCTCTCCAGGGAGTATCTGAGCACCTGCCTAGAGCTGTGCCAGGACTTCTTAAGAGTCAATCATTTTTCTATGCAGTGTGAACTTTACATGCCTTTCGGCGGAGGATGAGATCTATCTGCATGCCTCTTCCTATCATGGCTAATCCCAAGGCGTTGCCCTGTGCTTACTGTGTATTTTACAGTGGTGCTCTTTTTTTAAACAGCGAGATAACAATTGGGGATAATTATCGTGTTGTAAAATCTTAAATGGAGACAAGCTGCTTATAGTGTTCACAAGGCAGCTGGGTGAGGTCAGAATGATGTCCCTGCCCATGGTTGACTTTGCCTGGTTTACCTCACAGTAACTCCACTGTGTGTGTGTACAGCAGGAGAGCCAATACACCTGTTATCCTAGTGTTAAAACCTCCCCTTTTTTGTCAGTGAAGACATAGCCTCAGTGTCCTCCCCTTATGAGGCTTCAGGAGCTCCAGTGGTGGGAGTGCAGGAACTGGACCACGCAACTTTCCCATGTTTGATGCTAAACTGTGGGGATATCTTTAAGGCATTGCACTTGGATCGTTCTCTCCTCCCGCCATATTCACTGGAGTTGTGGAGAAGGGACTATGTTAATGTGAAATTGTGAGATATGAGATGGTGTTACAACTGTTAAGTGAAACTCTGTGATGAGGTATGTTGTGGCACCAAGAACATGGACTACTCGGTGCCCAGAGACATAGAAGCTGGGACTCATGGAGGGCCACTCTGGACAGCTTGTTTGGAGCTTTTGGGGGCTTAATGTGAAGATTGTTGGGTGGCTCTGAAAGAGACAGGGAGCAGGTGTACAGAGGGGGTAGATTGCGATCAGGAAGAGAAGCATGGCTGGGCTGTTACAGGGTTAGGCTTTCCCTCGGGCAGAGACATAGCAGGGTTACTAAACACTATTACGTATATTGTATTTATTGGGGTTAGTAGCTTTCCAAACCCAGGAGACCGAGGTGTAGTCAATCGGTTTTGAAGAGATCTGCAAGGCCCTTTAAACCGTTAAAAAAGCCAGGATCACCCACTATTGACAGGGAAGTGTCCAGAGAGGAAGCGTGGAGAGGTAGCGACCCAGAGAGAGCAGTGTTGAAGAAGGTGTGCATCCAGAAACGGGCAGGTCATAGTAGGAGCTGAAATTTCTCAGCAGAAGCTACATATCTTCTCTGATGCTCTCAGAGCCCCTTCTTCCATCAGAGCTTCTTCAGTCAGTATTTGGAAAGACAGATAAGTCACTTGCTGGTTAGGGGTTGATGACACAGTGGTAACAATGAAAGTCCTGCCTACACTAGAGTTTCCACTGTTGCTTCTGCCAGTGGAGCTACACTGATGAATTACAGGTCCTCATTTTCCATCTGTGCATGAGGCCTATGTGCTGTGTGCTCCTTAGCCCCTCTGGAGCTGCAGGGAAGCAGACATCCAGTCACAACACACAGGACTCACCATCCACAGTGGAGGTTGAAGTCTAAACTCCGGTTTTGCTTTGCTGGCTCATGGAGCCCAAAACTACAGTGTCTCACAACATCTACATGGGAACAGCAGGACAGCTACTCCCAAGTGATAGTAACTCTCTCAGGTACTCAGTGTGGATGCAAAGATGCTGGGCCTGCATCAATTCCGGCTACCCTGCTTCTTCCCCCAGCAACATCTTGGACTGGGTTCCTCCGAATGTTGCCTCCCCAAAAAGGAAATGAAGCACTTGTGTGGGGATGGCAAGTGTTCTTCACTTGCCAACGTAAACGCTGTAACAGTAAAACTGCCCCTGTGAATCGCTAGGCCACTTATTCCCATGGTTTGCTGCAGGGAGGAAAGCAGAGCGGCACCGGGTTGCAGCTGGAGATATAAGGGCTGTCCTTGGATCACATGTGTTACCAAGTGTCCTGACGAACCCCTTAGCTTTTCCTAGGAGCACTACATACCTGCCACCACCACGCAGGTCCCACTTTCCACCCCTTCTCCCTGTTCTCAGCCAGAAACTAAACCCAACCAGGGAGACTGATAAAACGTCATCACAGTGAGTTGGAACTCAACAGGGCAAGAAGCCAGGGGAAAACAGTGAGAATGGCAATGGGCAGCTACACAAAGGCCAAATCAAGAGAGTGGGTTTAACTGAGTAAAAGGAACAGGGAAAGAGAGGTAATTAAGTGTGCAGAGCTGTGATTGATTGACAAGGAGTGCTCTTCAGTACATTACAATCAAATCAGCAGGAAATAAATAAAAAATACCAGCAATTCAGAAGGGCAACCAATGAGGTAGGGAAGATCAGAAGATTTAAAACTAAGGCCCCAATCTTGCACTGAGCTACGCTTGGGGACCCCAGTAGCCAGGCAGCACTCCAGAGGAATCTCCCCATGTGGAGCTCAGTGCAGGATTGGGGTCGTCTGATCAAAATGTCACACCAATAAAACTGAATCAGTGGTTGTGCTGATGGGCAGCTGAGCCAGGAAGCAATGGTGTGGTCTGGACAATGCAATGCACTAGAGACAGGGCAGCAAACAGAGAGAGAGGTAACAGGACAGGAGCAGAAAACCAGAGGGCGATGACTAAATACAGAAGAGTACACAGAGAAAGTAAATTCTTAGGCTGAGATAAGAGTCAGCTGGAAGAGCCAGTCAGGTGAGTGGGAGGCAGAGAGTCAATGCAGCAGATTTGGGCCCCAGTTACACGCAGCTGCTGAGGAGAGATGATAGAGGGCTCTGAAGCGCTGGTGAGGGTGGGTGCCTCCAAGTAGGGCAGAGCATGGAAGAAGGTGGCCGTGCGGGGCCATTGAGGCAGAACTGGTTGGCAGTGGGGCAGGAGGTAGAGCTGGCCTAATGCCTTCCCCTGGAGGTGCTGTTCCTGGTACCGCTGGGACTGAGGCCTGCCAGCGTTGCTGAGTCTGCCTTCATTACAGAGTTAACTTGAGTTATCTGTGCTCCAGTGAGTGCTCTCGAGTGAGCTGAGCTCAGATGAGAACAGCCACACTGCTGTGCCAACATAGTACAGCGCTAGGTACAAGTACAGCGTTATGGCTTCTGCGCACACACATTTCCCAGTGAGTAGGGGGAGAACTTCTGTCCTTTTTGGGCACACTAGGAGACTCGTGGGCTAGGCACTGGAGAACTAGCAACATGCAAGTGACACAAGCCTGGAGCCACACTATAGAGAGGCTGCATTAGCAGCTGATGAGTTGTGCTCCAGTTTTAGCCTATGCTCCCTCCTTGGGCTGGCCAACTTGGGGTCACAGCACCACTGCACCCACTTAAAGGTACTGTATGTGGATGGGACTTGAGTGAGGGACAATACTTGAGTTACAAGAAGTTAATTTACAGCAAAGACAAGCCCCTAGAGTGGCCCTCTCCTCACTAGTTCAAGCAGGAAGGAGCAAATCACTGCTGGGGCAGTTCCGGAATCGGGACACCTCAGAGGACTAAGGTAAAGCCCCAATTCACACCCCCTGGTGTCCATGACGGGGATGGTTCTGTTAGTGGGCATGGGGCTAGCTTCTCTCAGGCCCTGCTTCACATTCTTAAACACACATGATCAGAGCGGAGCTCTCTGTTGGGAGGGTCTCACTTGTCCATGGCTGCGGCTCTGGAGTGGATTCTCAGGTGGCGGGCCAAAGAGGATTTGTTACTGAAGCTCTTCCCGCACTCGGTGCAGGGGAAGGGCCGTTCCCCTGTGTGGGAGCGCTCGTGAATGGCGAGGTAAGCCAGATACTTGAAGCTCTTCCCACATTCGGCACAGGGGTAGGGCTTCTCCTGTGTATGAGTCCTCTGGTGCATTGTCAGGTTGGAGAGCTGGCTGAAGCGCTTTCCGCACTCGGCGCAGGGGTAGGGCCGCTCACCCGTGTGGGAGCGCTGGTGCTTGTTGAGGTCCGAGGGGTTCGTGAAAGTTTTCCCACACTCATCACAGGAGTAGGGTCTTTCCCCTGTGTGCAGCCTCTGGTGTGTAATGAGTGTGGAGAGGTGGCCGAAGTTCTTCCCACATTCGGCACAGAAATAGGGTTTCTCTCCCGTATGGGTTCTCTGGTGGGTTTTGAGATGAGTCAGTCTGTTGAAACTCTTTCCACATTCAGGACAGGGATATGGTCTGTCCTTCTCATGGACTCTCCCATGGGCTGTGAGCGCCTGCTTCTCCCAGAACCTTTCCCCACAATCTCGACATTTATGGGGCTTCTCTGTCCTGTGAATGCTGTTCTGATGGTGAAGGTCCCCTGAGGTCCGAGGTCTCCCCGATGCAGGAGGCTGGATTAGTCTCCTGAATCCACTCTCACATTCCCCTAGGGGATCTGGCTCATTCCCCACTGGGCTCCTCTTCTGCCTCTTGCAGGCTCTTTCCTGCTCAGGTCTGTGGTTAATGCTCTCTCCTGAATCCTGCTGTGATATGCTGGGGGGCTGCAGGTTTTCAGGCCCTTCGTTGTGAGGCTGCTCCTCAGTCCTGCTCAGGATCCTGGCACCTGCTGGATGGAAGAGAGAATCCAGAGATTATTTCATCTCTCGTATTTCCAAGAGGAAGTGGCTGAGGCTCCTCACATCCTTCCACCAGAGAGACCCCCAAGAAGAGCCAGTCAGCCATGCAGAAAGAGAGGGCTGTGGAGGGGCACAAGCAGGAAGCCTCACATCCCTTTCTCCTTCTTCTTTTCCCAGGGCCCACAATAGCTTTTCCTCAACTCCCAACATTTCCCTTTCCCTGTGCTCCAGCCCCTCAATTCCCCTCCAGGATCCCCCTCTCTCTTTCCTCTTCTCCTGACCATAGACCAGGGGTGGGCAAACTACAGCCTGTGGGCTGGATCTGTGGTGCTGCAAGCCCCGGCCACTCTTGGAAGTAGCTGGCACCATGTTCCTGTGGCCCTGGGGTGGGGGGGCAGAGAGCTCCTTGCGCTGCCCTCGCCTGCAGGCACCGCTCATCCTGCCCTGAGCCCCCTCCTGAACCTCGCACCCCAACCCCCTGCCTTGAGCCCCCTTCTGCACTCCGCACCCCCTCCTGCACTCCAACTCCCTGCCCTGGGCCCCTTCCTGCACACTGCACCCCCTCCTACCCCCCACACTCCCTCCGCACACCAACCCCCTGCCCCAGCCCTACATTCGTGACTCTGCATGAAATTTTCCCCACCCAGATGTGGCCCTAAGGCCAAAAAGTTCGCCTACCCCACCATAGACCTTTTTCTCCCTCACTGCAGTATCCCCTTCTCATTCAGGACCCAACTCATTTGTTCTTTTGCTAATTGATCGCTCTCTCTCTTTGGTTCCTTTGCCCCACTCAACGTACCTGCTGTTTAGGTGACAAGGATGTTCCCTACAGAAATCCACTTACAGGTTAGAGCCAGATAAAAAACAAATGGACACAATGAGGTTTCAAAGTGGTGTTTGGAAATAGACCCATTGTCTACTTTCACAATTTTTTTTTATTTTTCATTTATCGAAATGGTTCGCTTTATGTGAACAAAATATTTAGATGCAATATTTTATTTAAAAACCAAGATGAATAATTTTGTGAAAAATGTCATTAGTGTCAGCAATTATTTGCAAAAAGTTTGCTTTCGAAAAATGTCCACTTGTACACCAAAAATTAAAAAAAAGTTTGTTAAAGAAACATTGAGTAGCTCTACTGAAGATAGTAGGGGGTGCTACTCCCATCTCCTGCTTAACCCGTCCAGGAGACATGAACTGCGACTGTGTTACATTGCAGTGAGCTGGGGTTGGGTGAGTGGCTTGCTAAGATGAGGGTTCCCAGGCTGCCCTCTGCAGTGGTGGGTTCCATCTCCAGGCAGTCTCTCACTACACCATCGACTATGCCAATGCTCTCAGATTTATTCCTGAGCTGAGAGGAGACAGGCCCCAGTTCCTGCCATTGCCAGAGATCCCAATATCCCAGAGGGAAAGGACACAGAGTGATCTGAGCCAGAGTAGAGGGCACAGGAAGAATCGCCATGCCAACCAGCTCACCCATCACCGCTAATGCACTAGAGGCTTACGCTGCCAGGTATGACAGACAGACTGGCTCTGATCAGGCTAGTGAAGAAGCCATCCTGGTCCTGTATGCTGGGTGTGAGGCCCCGATCCACCACCTGGAGAAAGTCTGTATGAGACTGACAATAGACTGAAGTGACTGTGCAGGCGCTGGATACAGCCAGGTAAATGACACAAGGAAGCAGCTGGAGAACCACCACCTGCGCATGCTGAGACCGTAGGGTCCAGTGTCAGGAAAGGAGAATCTACCACCCACGTAGGCGAGCAGCAGTAAAGCTGGCAGACCAGCACCCCTGGACTGGAAGAGGAGGGGATGTAAAGCCAAAGAATGATGGGCTGTGACTGGGGAAAATGTAAAACACTTGGGGAAAAGCTGCCAACCCCAGGGCCCAGAGCCATCACCTACTTTGCTGGCAGCACCTTGGCCACTCAGGCTCTGGCTGGCACTGCACATACCCCGGGCATAATTAGTGCTGGGTCCATCCTACCTTGTAAGTGATGGTAAAGCTGTGACTGGCAGAGGGGCACGTGTTAACCATGACAATCCCAGAGCAGAGGGACTTGCCGGAGAAGGGTCAGGGATGGTGGTCACAGGTGAGGGGCTATTTAACACCAGCTAAAAGGTCTCAGGCTGGCAAGGGCTACCCAACCTGGAGGAGGAGTTAGGCAAGGGGCGGGGAAAGGATACTCCTTAAAAGCCACCATCAAAACAAGGAAACGAATCATGAGAGGTTCCTGTGTTAGAACCAGTGAGGCAGGATATTCATCCTGGACACCAGGGGACGCAACCCATTGTGCTCTTCCTGAAAACGCATTGCAGCTGCAGGCACTGCTACAGGGGCTGAGCAGGGTACAAGCCTAGGACTGGCTAAGCCAGGGAGAACCCACTTGTTGGTTATAACATCCCTGGCAAGAATATTCTACTTACACAGCTTCTGCACAGAGCCCCGCAGCTGGGTCACATGGTGGGAAACATATGTGAGCCTTCCCTGTGCTACAGCTCCCACCATTGCTACTCGGGGTGGGGGAGAGGGGTGCCCCAATGACAGATTACAGCTGTGGGGGATTTCCAGTCTAGTGCCGGGCTTGCGTCATGTTCCTTTTGGGCTTCCACGATAACATCCCTGGAGCTTCCTGCAGGCACTTCCTGCAGAAATACTCCTCATTCTCACTCAGCAGGCCAGAACCAGGAGAAAGTAAGACACTCCCCCATCCCCCTAACTCACTACCCAGAGGAGAGGAAGGGTCCATCCTGCCTCAGACTCCCAACTGAGCGCTCAGTCCATCGATGGGTGAGGGAAGGGGTTTCCACCAGAGCTGGCCAGGATGCATGGGAAACCTTGAATGACATGGACCTTGAGGAGACAGCTCCTGCTGGATAACACCACAGAACAGGACCCACACAAGAAGGGTTCACATCTGCGCTGGCTACAGGGCCACCCAGCTCCCACAGTCCCATCCCCACTACCTGGGCCACTTGTCCTCTAGGAGACACCCACTGGCCACCCTAACCCCACCCCACCCCCAGTCTCCCATGTTCTCCAATCCTGCTGGGGAGCCCTCAAGGGTCTGAGCCAGCCACTTCCCTGTTGTCCCCACACACACTCAGCCCAAGGGACTGCCTTCCCCATTGTCCCCTCAGTGCTCCCAGGAAGATCTGACCCAGGCCCCTTCACAAGCTTGTTACCCGTTTCTTGTCCAACTCGGGGCTCCTTTCCAGGGGCACCTGGCAGCTCGCACTTCCTCAGTGCTGCCTCCTTCGGGGATCCCCATGCGGGATGGAGCTGCGGTTGCTCCAGCTGGGTGCTCTGAGATTCCCATAATGCTTCAGGGGCATCCATCTCCTCTGGGGTCACATCCTCAACCTTCACACGCACTGTGACCTGGGAACCAACCACATGGGTCACCGGGCAGCCAGGGGCTGGGCGTGAGGGGGGAATCATATCTGAATAGTGCCTGTGGCAAAGCACACCCTCTCCTCAGACAGAAGCTGCTTTGGCCAGCAGGTCCTGTACCTACTGGGAGAGGTAACAGGAATGGGAGGCTGAGGCTGTGCAGTATGAGCCTGGGAGGAGCTTGAACCTAGGGAGACGCAGGCTCCCCAGGATGCCATCTCTGGGAGGAGCTGAAGGAAAGAAGCCATGCCTTGTCACGCAGGACCCTTC
Source organism: Chelonoidis abingdonii (assembly GCF_003597395.2). Lineage (NCBI taxonomy): Eukaryota > Metazoa > Chordata > Testudines > Testudinidae > Chelonoidis > Chelonoidis abingdonii. Next base: position 11,509,704 of record NC_133779.1, on the reverse strand, counting down.
GGCAATTTCACTAGTACCTGCAGCTACTACACCACTCACGTCCTGTGAGGTGAGGCAGCTCAGGAGACACTCCTACCCCATGGACATGATGGCTGCATGTGACACACAGAGGATGCTCAGGGCTGGGTCTCTAGGATCAAGCCATACTGCATTGCCTCCTAACAGCAAACGCTAGATTCACACGGAGCCCCAGTCAGTTAATGAGGCTCCCAATCAATTCAGATGTTGGGAGATGTCACTGCACTCTCCCAGCAGCTGCAGGTACTAGTGAAATTATTGCCCAAGAGTCCTGCATGACTCTGCATAAGGGAGGCAGTGACTTTTATACCCAGAGAGTATGGCAGGGTGTGCAGAGCAGGGAGCTGTGAAAATCCCTGTGACTGGGGACTCAGCTGAACCCTGAGCCCCAAACAGTCCCAACCCCAGTACTGAGCCCAATGGAGCCCCCTGGACATTCCCCCACAACTGCTCATACCTGCTGCTCTCATATCCCCGCCTGTTGCAGTCCTACCTGGAAATCCTCAGCCAGGGACACTGCCTGGGCACACGTCTCTGGGCAATGTTCAGAAACCCAGCTTTGGATTTCTTCTGGCAGGATGGTCAGGAACTGCTCCAGGATCAGCAGCTCCATGATCTGCTCCTTGGTGTGGATCTCCGGCTTCAGCCATCGATGGGAGAGTTCCCAGAGTCGGCAGAAAACTGCCCGGGGCCCCTCGGCCTCCTGGTAACGGAACTGCCTGAAGCGCTGGCGCTGTGTCTCCATGCCAATGTCACACCCTCGCAGGACAGCTGCCTTCACCTTCCCATAATCTCCAGCATCTCTGGCATCCAGGTTGCTAATGGCCTGCCGAGCTTTTCCGTTGAGGGTTGGCACAAGGCGGGTCACCCACTCTCCTCTGGGCCACTGGCAGGCTTCAGCCACTTGCTCGAAGGAAGCCAGATAGGTCTCAATATCCTCCTCTGGGGTCAAATCCAGCAGTGGAGGGTTTTTTGATGCAGGGACTGATGTCGGCACAACTTCAGCAGGTGTCCGTAGGCTCTGTAGCTCCTCCTGAAGTTGATCTTTCCAGTACTGGGACATCCTGTCACACTGCTCAGTCCTTAGCTGTCGCCATCCTGTGCGGGACCATCGAGGACTTACTGAGATGGTTGGTCCCAGGACTGGCTCCTTCCCGTCTCTCGCCAGCTCATTCCCTGCTTTTGGGCCCGTTGGCTCTGCCGTTTCCATATTATCTCATGGAGCCTGGATGTGGAGACCCAGGAGCTGCTGATCTGTCTTCAGGGACCAGCCTATCCCTGCTGGGGCCTGCGCTCTAGTTCTCCAACTTGCATCTCTCTCTCCATCCCGCTGGACGCACCCAGGCTCCTGGGGGGGCTGCAGCAAAACAATTGATCAGGATGTTAATGTGTGATGGGAGAGTCAGAACCACAACAAACAGAGGGAAAAAAGAGAGACCTAGTCATGATTCACCCAAACACCCACCGAGCCATAACCTCTGCTCCCTGCCCTCCAGCACAGACAGGCCCTGCCCCCCCCCCCATAACCCAGCTCCCCATAACCCAGCACAGGCAGGCCCAGCCCCCACCCCACTGACCAGTCCCATAACCCAGCTCCCCATGACCCAGCACAGACAGGCCCTGCCCTCACCCTCCATAACCCAGCTCCCTGGCCCCCGGCACAGACAGGCCCAGCCCCCACCCCGCTGCCTCCCCCATAACCCAGCTCCCCATCCCCCAGCACAGACAGGCCCCTGCCCCCACCCTCCATACCCAGCTCCCTGCCCCCAGCACAGACAGGCCCTGACCCACCCGCGCATAACCCAGCTCCCCTCCCCCAGCACAGACAGGCCCTGCCCCACCCTCCTAACCCACTCCCTGCCCCCGGCACAGACCACGCCCTGCCCCCTCCATAACTCAGCCGCTCCCTGCCCCCGGCACAGACAGGCCAGCCCCACCCCACTGCCCCCCATACCAGCCCCCATCCCCAGCACAGACAGGCTGCCCCCCCCACGCCTCGCCATAACAGCACAGACAGCCCGCCCACCCACGACCAGCCATAACCAGCTCCCATGACCCAGCACAGACAGGCCCTGCACCACCCCTCGCATAATCCCAGCTCCTGCCCAGCACAGACAGGCCCTGCACCCACCTCCATACCCAGCTCCTGCCCCCAGCACAGACAGGCCCTGCACGCACCTCCCGCCCCTGCCCAGCACAGACAGCCCTGCACCACTCTCCCTGCCCCCAGCACAGACAGGCCCTGCACCCACTCTCCTGCCCAGCAAGACAGGCCCTGCACCCACCTCCTGCCCCCGCAGCAGAGACAGGCCTGCACCCACTCTCCCTGCCCCACACAGACAGGCCCTGCACCCACTCTCCCTGCCCCCAGCACAGCCAGGCCCTGCACCCACCCACTGACCAGCCCCATAACCCAGCTCCCTGCCCAGCACAGACAGGCCCCACCCACCCACTGACCAGCCCATAACCCAGCTCCATGACCCAGCACAGACAGGCCCTGCACCCACTCTCCATACACCAGCTCCCTGCTCCCCAGCACAGACAGCCTGCACCCCCCCACTGACCAGCCCATCAAACCCAGCTCCCCATGACCCAGCACAGACAGGCCCTGCACCCACTCTCCATAACCAGCTCCCTGCCCCCAGCAACAGACGGCCCTGCACCCACACCCACTGACCAGCCCCATAACCCAGCCCCATGACCCAGCACAGACAGGCCCTGCAACCCCACTCTCCCGTGCCCCCAGCACAGACAGGCCCTGCACCACCCTCCATAACCTCAGCTCCTGCCCCCGACACAGACAGGCCCTGCACCCACTCTCCTGCCCCCCAGCAAGACAGCCCTGCACCCACCCTCCATACCCAGCTCCTGCCCACCGCACCAGACAGCCTGCACCCACTCTCCCCCCCCACACAGACAGGCCTGCACCACACCCCATAACGCAGCTCCGCCCCCAGCACAGACAGGCCCTGCACCCACCTCCATAACCCCAGCTCCTGCCCCAGCACAGACAGCCCTGCACCCACTCTCCCTGCCCCCCAGCACAGACAGGCCTGCACCCACTCCCTGCCCCCCAGCACAGACAGGCCCTGCACCCACCTCCATAACCCATCCTGCCCCAGCCAGACAGCCTGCACCCACTTCCTCCCGCAGCACAGACAGGCCCTGCACCACCTCCATAACCAGCTCCCTGCCCCCCAGCACAGACAGGCCCTGCCACCCACCTCCACCCGCCCAGCACAGACAGGCCCTGCACCCACTCTCCCTGCCCCCAGCACAGACAGGCCTCTGCACCCACCTCCCTGCCCCCAGCAAGACAGGCCTGCACCACTCTCCTGCCCCCAGCACAGACACAGGCCCTGCACCCATCTCCCTGCCCCCCAGCACAGACAGGCCTGCACCCACCCCACTGACCAGCCCATAACCCACTCCCGCCCCACAGCACAGACAGGCCCTGCACCCACCCTCACGACTCAGCCCATAACCCAGCTCCCATGACCAGCACAGACAGGCCCTGCACCTCACTCCACCTACCCCCCCTGCCCCCCAGACAGACAGGCCTGACCCACCCACTGACAGCCCATAACCAGCTCCCATGCCCAGCACAGACAGCCCTGCCCCACTCTCCCTGCCCCCAGCACAGACAGGCCCTGCACCCACTCCCTGCCCCCCAGCACAGACAGGCCGACCACTCTCCCCCCAGACAGACAGCGCCGCCCGCCTGGACGCAGGGAGGCCGCTTCCCCAGACAAAGAGCTTCCGCCTCGGGCAGCGCAGGGTAACTCCCAGCGCAAGGATTGGCAGCGATCGCTGTCATCAGTCTTGCCCGCCCCTTGCCAGCAGGGCCGGTCTCCGGGAGCCCGGCGGCCCACTCCACGGGGATGGGCACAGGGCGGGCTATCGGGGTGCAAGTGGGGGTCCCTCGCTGAGGTGGGGGCGGCTCTGTGTGGAGTTACAGGGCTGTGCAGGGGGCTGGGGTTACAAGCTGGGGGCGGGTGTTGCTGGCAGGGCGGAGCGGGTCCCAGGAGGGACCGTATGGCTGGGGCGGTGCAGGGAGTTACAGCCCGCACAGAAACACGTGTATAACCGCCTGAACAGTGACCAGCTCCCAAAAGCCTAAGAACCGGTTCCCTACGGTCCTCGTAGCACTTCGCGGGGGGGGGTGGGTGTGTCTTCACCCGCTCCGGGTTTTTGGTGGCGTTCAGCAGCAGATCCTTCACCTGGAGCGAGTGAGGCACCACCCCTGCCGCTGAAGTGCTGCCGCCGTGAGTACAGTCCTAGCGCCACGTGCCCATCTCCCCACCCCACCCACATCCTGCCTGTGACTGTCCCCCTCAGAACCCAAAAGTTTCTCCTCCCCCACCGGGGTAGCAGCAGCAGCCTGGGGCCCCGGGGGCTGTATAAAGGGTCGGAGCTCCCCTGCTTTTACCGTCTGGGCCCTTCAAATAGCTGCCGGAGCCCTGGGGAAGCTGCAGGTCTCTGGCGACTATTTAAAGGACCGGGTGGCAGAGGCAGCTGGAGCTGCCCCCTATCCCAGGGCTCTGGGGGCTATTTAAAGACCCTGCAGCTTCCCTGTTTCTACTGCCCGGGTCCTTTAAATAGCTGCAGGAGCCCTGGAGTAGTAAGGGGGCTCTGGTGGCTATTTAAAGGGCAGGGGCGGTAGAAGCAGGGGGAGTCTCAAACTTTTTAAATAGCCCCCCAGAGCCCTATCCCAGGGCTCCAGCAGTGGGGCTCTGGTGACAATTTAAAGGGCCTGGGGCTCCAGACCCTGCTGGGAGCCCCAGGCCCTTTAAATTGCTCCCTGGGGAAGCCAGGCCATCCTTTTAGCAACTGATTCTACACCGGTTTCTAAATTTACCTCTACTGCTAGAACAGGGCCTCATCCTCCCTGATTGAACTAACCTCCTTATCTCTAGCTTGCTTGCTAGCATATATATACCTACCCCTGGAAATTTCCACTACCTGCGTCTGATGAAGTGGGTATTCACCCACGAAAGCTCACGCTCCAAAACGTCTGTTAGTCTATAAGGTGCCACAGGATTCTCTGTTGCTTTTATAAATTTAACAACCTGTTCTTGCAAACCAGTGTGAACTGGCTCCAGCTCACCACTGCCTGTACCTTAACTGGGGAGGGAGTTCATTAAGAGTCCAGCCCATCCCCACCTGGTCCTTATCATGGGGTGTCCTTTGCCACATCATATTGAAGCAGGAGTTGACTCCACATGTTAAGAGCCTGTGTTTCAAAACTGTTCTGAAGTCCACACACAAGCACACATTGCCATGAAAAATCATAAGGGCCCAGGGTAGGATTTTTGGTGAAAATGGGGTCACTCACTCTCAGGGGTCGAGAGATACAGCACCTGGAGTAAAGGGTCCATACACTTTGCTTGTTCTCATAATGTTCTTGGCATACAGCTGTGGCTGAATCCATGCCCCTGTGCCACACCCCACCAACTAGAGTTTACCCAACAGGGTTTGACCCCAGGTAGTGACCAATGCTCTGTGCCAGGCCAGGGAAGCAATATTTCAGCAGTTACTAGAGGTTCTGTGTGACTCTACAAATGGGCTCATGTGCCAGTGAAAGTGATTTGTGCAGGCAGTGTGAGACAGGTGCACCAGGAGCCTGGGCGCTGACTCTGGTCACTAGCTTTGTGGATAAGCTCAACTCCTGTTATGGTTGGTGGGTGGCTTAGGAAGCCAGCACTACAGTCTATGAATTAAGGCAATGCCGAGGAGCATGAGTTCAAGTCTTCTGCTCAGCTGTTTTAGAGAATGGCTGATGGGCACACTGCCACCCTCTGCCTTTGTCCTTCTCCAGGGGGCTACTCTTGGAAGTAGCTCCCTGGCTGCAGGCTGTATTATAGAGGAGCACTAGGGCCCATTATCCAAAGTGCTCCAAAATCCATGTATGTAGGAAGACTGTCTAGAAAATATCCCTTCTGAGAAAGGCCCCAGCCTGTCCTCATCAGAGATAACAGGCCTGTATCCTTTCTGAGTGTTGGAGGACAGCAGGGAAAATGTCCAAGGGCAGTGTGGGGGAAACTCCAACACCTTGTCTTCACTAGGAAAAAGGGTGAGTTGAAGCCAGACTTAGCAAACACGAGATAGCTCAGTGCAACCTGAACTTGAGAATTTCCCTAGTCAAAACACCCCCCTCAGCAGCAAATAATCCTGTGGCACCTTATAGACTAACAGACATTTTGGAGCATGAGCTTTCGTGGGTGAATACCCACTTTGTCATGCATCTGACGAAGTGGGTATTCACCCACGAAAGCTCATGCTCCAAAATGTCTGTTAGTTTATAAGGTGCCACAGGATTCTTTGCCTCTCTTTACAGATCCAGACTAACACGGTACCCTCTGATACTTGACCCCCCCCCCCGCCCGCCCAGGATTCAGTAGTTGCTTACATCCATCCATCCTTGTGGTAAGGAATCCTTCAGGAACATCACCTCTGTGAACCTGGATTGAGCCTTGTACCAGACTGCTAGTACTGGTCAGAACTAGCATGCAGCAGAGTGGTGTGTGTAATCCAACGCAGGGTGGGGCTTTGTTAGGCACTGAGAACATGCAGGGGATGAAATGCTCCTCTATTTCCCTGTCACCCCTGAGGAGAGAGGGGAAGCTGTTCTAGCGGCCCTAAAACACAACAGCCCATTACAAACATTATCATAGATTGTGAGATTTCAAGTCGAGGGACCACTGGGATAATTTACATGACTCTCTGCATGGCCCAGCCAGGAAACGGAGGATCTCCTGCCCACTAGCTGCAGCTGCACCCTCCTCAGCTGGCAGAGCGAACGCTGACAACGAGCTGCAACTGCATCCTGGATTGGCCACTTATCCTACTAGCCCTGCAAGGGGATGAAAGGAATGATGATACAGGATTGTGTTAGACACAGCCTAGGAAACAGCAACCACTGTTAGGAATAGGGCAGGTTTGGTGTGGTCCTCATACCAATTGCGAGCCCCAGGGGGCAGAGGAAAGATTGTGTGGGGCTGCAGTTTGGGAGATGTTTCCTTAACTCTGTAGTTGCTGATTTTCAGAGCTGTAGGTTTGGTGACACTCAACGTGCTGGGAGGGCACTAGGCTACCCAACCTGGATTTCTGGCAGTAAATTTGGCTCTCTTTCTCTTTCTCCATCTGACACCTGCCAGAAGCCCCTCCCACCACACAGGGACCAAACAGTTGCTTTGTCTAAAAACTTGCCCCCTCTGCACTTTTACTATCTGGTCTCATACTGCCCAACCCAGCCTAGATGGTGGGTTGTGACCTGTTGTGGAAAGTGAGATTTAAACACTAGACACTCAAGTGCAAGACTAGAGACTGGTTATTTCCAGCAGGAACGGGAGTGAAATATGGAAGTTTGCGATCGAGAGCTTGGATAAGGCTGGGGTCCCCAGACAGAGAATGGTTGTAAAGCAGGGGAGCCGTCAACTCCTCAGTCTCCAGGTGCAGACACCAGGAGAGAAGATAACTAAAGTGAAAATTGACGCATGGAAGGAACCAAAGGGAGCAGAGAAAATCCATGCAGCCACCTTTGGGCAGCTGCTCAGATGGCACAAGTGGTCAGGAGTGAGGGACAGGAGGGGTTGCTCCAATGTTGGAGTCCAATTTTAGGAAGTGCTGCAGGCCCTATATAGACCCTGCATGAAGTTGTGTCAGCTTTAGCCCTAACGGGGAAACACAAAGCAGTCAGACATAATGCTGGATGAGGCCTTGGCTTCCTTTGAGTGAATGGCTGAAGCCTGCCCGTGACTGGGAGAGAGGGTGACCCAAATCGGGGAATCCCAACAGGCCTACAGGAGCCTGGATGCACAAGGTGCTGGAGCCTACAGGAAGGTGAAAAGGGCCATCCTTCAAGGGTGTGACATCAGTATGGACATGCAGCACCTGTGCTTCATGCAATTCCACTGCCAGGGAGCCTGGAGAGTTTTACAGTCTTTTGATGGCTGAAGCCAGAGATCTGCACCAAGAAGATCACCCCCAGGGACGTGCAGAGGATCTATAGCCAGGACAGCAAGACACTGAGACATACAAGCAGCAGGTGAGAGCAAATTCACAGGCCTCCTTTTGGATATGCAGATCATTTGATCTGCCATCTCTGGCATGGGTACAAGCAGGGCAATTCTCCAAGCATAAAGGGGGTGAGGCTTGTTCCACATAACCAGCTCTCAGCACTCTCTGGGCCTGAGGCCAGACTCCCAGATTAGGAATGTCTTGGAGGTGCTGGAGTTTGTAGTGGCTGATTTACATCCTCCTCCTCTTCCTCCACTTTCACTGGAGTCCCCAACCCACCAGCCCATTCCTCATCTGAAGTTTCTAATCCCTTGTATTCCTTACGCAGAGCATCTTCCCTCTTCTTGTGGCAACTCACCGAGTGTTTGCAAAGGGACACCCAGCCATCCTGCCCCGACAGCTCAGAGCTGTTTTCCTGGGGCACCGTGGTTTTCAGCACCAACCCCTTGACCAAAGCTATGAGATCTTCCTGGGACAATCTGCCGAACATCTCACCCTAACTGGCAGAGTGGTAACAGCACTAAAATCCTGCATCTTCATCACAGCTTGCACTGCCACTACCGCTAGTGGAGGAGCTGGACTAATGGTGAACTACAGGTCCTTGTTTTCCTGCTGTAGCCAAGGTCTGGGTTCAGAGGGGTCCTTAGCCCCCCAGGACTGCAGGAAAAACAGCGTCCGGTCACAGCGCACATGACATGCTAACCACGGTGGCAGCTGAAGTTGCAAGTCTGGCTCTGCTTTGCTGGCTCTGGAAGCCCAGTGCTACAGGGTGCGTGATGTCTGCATGGGAACAGCAGGTCACCTGCTCCAAAGCGTGAACTGCTCTTCTGGGCACTCAGTGAGGATGCAAACAAACCAGCCCAATGGTTTGGGCCTGCACCAATTCTGGCTACCCTGGTTTTTACTCCTGTAACATCTTAGGGTGAGTTCCTCCAAGTGTTGCCTCCCCAAACAATCAAACGAATAGCTGTGCACAGGGACAGGCGCTCTTCCATTATCCATGGAAATTCTGCAATAGTGTTACTGCCTCTGGAGCACCAGGCCCCTTTCTCCCGCCAGGTTCTGCTAACTGGGCTGCACGGAAGGAGCCAGAGTATTATCGTGGTGTAATCTGTTTATTCAGAAGCTGTACACAAGTCCTGTTTCCCTGGAGAGTGTCAGGAACAAAGCAGTGCAGGCAGCTCCCTTACACAGAAACGTCAGGTAAGCTACCCCAGCCCTGTTCTGCAAGGCAGCTATTCTGCACCTCTGCTGCTGTCTAGAGCACACAGCCAGCTCTCTGCAAAGTGCTCAGCACAGCACCTTGTCCCATCCAGCTCCTGTGGGCTTCTCCTGGGAAAGCCCTTCAGCACCACGCCCCCTAGGAGCAGAGGGTTTGTCAGATGGCCCTGAAAGTCAGCCCTCCACCCCATCCCCACCCTTGTGCATCGCATCACAAGTCTCAACCTCACCTCCTGTTAGACTGAAGGGGAGTGCTGTAGCCCATCCATTCACTCTAACTCAGTCCGCCATCAGCTCTGCATCCATGACCCCTTCAGCTCCTTTCAAGAGGGGATGGTAGTTCTACACTGCTGGCTTAGCCTGTGTTCTTACATGGCTTTTAGCCTAGTATCCTGACACAACCCTTAAAAAACATGCTTACTTGCCTAGCTGCAGTTATTATTTATATTATGGTAGTGTCCAGGAGCCCCAGTGGTGGACCAGGCCCCCATCGTGCTAGGTCCTATACAAAAGATGGTTGCTTCCCCAGAGTGTTTACACTGGGTTAAAGTTGTGCTCCAACCCCCTCAGCAACACATATGTAGCTGAGCTGGTGTTTAGATAATCCCTGTTGGTTTATGTATGCCCTTCATTCCATGCAGCCTGCTCCATGTTCTAGGCAGCTCAGAGCAGCTCTGCTGACCAGTCAGAGAAGTTGCCCACCAGCATGATGCTAGCTGGGTTAATCTCTGGTGTGTGTATAGCAAGGAACCTGAGTTTGGGAGAAGCACCCAAAACATTCCCTTGTATGACAAGATCTTGCAGAGGCAGGTGGGGTGGGGATCCAGCAGATGGTCATTAGGTTTGTAATGTGCATCTTCGCTCTGCACAGCCATCTACCACAAGGCAAAGGCTGGCACCTGACAACTACCTGCCCTTACTACAGGGCTGTTGACCAAGCACCCATCCCCACCTCGAGCGCAGAGTCCACAGTCCTGCATCACAGCTTTTGAGTGGGGACCAAATGGGTTTTAGCCTGAGGGAACTGGAGATCCCAGTGGAAGGGGGGATGGAGTCACAGGCACAGACTGGTATGGCCTGGAAAGCTCCTCACACAGCTGCAGGAAGGTCTGCTTCCTCTTGCAGGAGTTCTGGAGCCACTGCTGGTCACCCCAGGTCTGCAATTTGATGTGACCCCACTACACCATGCTAGCCATCCTGCATCAGAAGCCCTGGTCTACATATAGACAATCCATAGCAACTACAACATGCAAAAGGTGTCATCAGTCTGCCAAGAATAACTCCCCTCCAAGACCCACTGCTGCCATCTGTGGGTCAGCAACTTGTGCTAAAATGCTGTCTGCTGTCATTAGCCCCTCCATCCATACTCTGCAATAACAGTGACGCCACAAGCAGGAACTGCAATTCCGACCATGCTGGATTGATGGTGTGGCACCAGCTGGAGTGGACAGAAGCAAGAAGTGTGCAGGGCCTGAAGTGCCTTAGCTACAGGTGTTGCTGGGCTAAGAACACTTCCAACACAAAGGAGTTTGGGAGAGACAGACAAGCTCTCTCACAATACACCACAAACCAATTCCTAGAGTGGCTCCAGCACCCTGGCATACACCCCCAGAAATCCTAGCGCCAAACCCCTGTCGTTGCCATGTGACTGTGAACACGGCTACATGGGTCTGGATCATGTGGGGCTCTGCAGGGTGGACACGCACAGACAAGCCTAGCAAGCATGAGTTCACAGGCATAGAAATCCAGACATGCTTACCCTCTGCCATGTGGACATGCCCAAAGTGATCAGGCACTGCTGGGAGGTTCAGGCCCTGAGACCCCTCAGGAGAACAAAGCAAAGGCCAGCCCTCCTCATCGCCGTTGGAGTAAGTTTTAATACAGTTAACTTAGGTGACTGGCACTTGGGTCCGGGCACCCTGGTTAGCCTAACCCAGATGTCCACATCCCTACTGCAAGCCCTACCTGCATTACTGTGTCTACACTTCCCCATGTGTGTCCGGTCTGGAGGAAGACCTGTGGTTTTTTGTTTTGAGATGCTGTACGATTCCTTCCCTGTCAATGACAAAAGAACCTGTCTATTATTTGGGATGCATTGTGGGAAAGCACTGGAAGACTATGAGCACAGAGGGGACTTTTCCCGTGTCCTCACTGCAATGTGGGTGAGTTTTAGCCTGAGTTTAATGACAGCCTGAGCTCTAATCTATATTCCCATCTTTGTAAACTAGCCTGGGATTAAAGCACCCTGAATCATGGGTCAGAAGACTTTCTGTGTGGGTAGCAGTAGGTTGGGCTAAAACTCAGATGAGAGCCAGGGTTAACTGTGCAGCGAAGACAAGACCCACACTGTCCGTGAAGGGATAACAGGAGTTGGATTTTGACTCCTGATTTCCCTTGGGCTCGGTACAACCATTTTCTGTTCCTCCACTTCAAATATTCCTAGTGAATGCCTGGAGCGGAGCTCTCAGCTGGGATGGCCTCACTCGTCCCCACCTGCAGCTCTGGCGTGGATTCTCTGGTGCCGGGTGAGAGCTGACTTGTTCCTGAAGCTCTTCCCACACTTGTCACAAGGGAAGGGCTGTTCCCCAGTGTGGGAGCGCTCATGAATGGTAAGGTAAGCCAGGTACTTGAAGTTCTTCCCACACTCAGTGCAGGGATAGGGCTTCTCCTGTGTGTGAGTCCTCTGGTGCATCGTCAGGTTGGAGAGCTGGCTGAAACACTTCCCGCACTCAGCACAGGGGTAGGGCCTCTCACCCGTGTGGGAACGCTGGTGCTTGGTCAGGTCCGCGGGACTGGTGAAGGATTTCCCGCACTCATCACAGGAGAAGGGTCTCTCCCCCGTGTGCAGCCGCTGGTGTGTGGTCAGAGCACAGAGGTAGCCAAAGCGTTTTCCACACTCCCCACAGGGGTAGGGCCGTTCACCTGTGTGGATTCTCTGGTGCTTGCTCAGCCCTGTCCTGGTGGTGAAGGTCTTGCCACACTCAGCACAAGGGAAGGGTCTCTGCCCTGTGTGGGCTCTTCGGTGCCTCACGAGCGTGGAGAGATGGCCAAAGCGTCTTCCACATTCGGCGCAGGGGTAGGGCCTCTCCTGCGTGTGAGTCCTGTGGTGCATCTTCAGATTAGAGAGCCGGTTGAAGCGCTTCCCACACTTGGCGCAGGGGTAGGGCCGCTCACCCGTGTGGGAGCGCTGGTGCTTGTTGAGGTCCGAGGGGCTGGTGAAGGTTTTCCCGCACTTGTCGCAGGGGAACAAGCCCTCCCCCGTGTGAGTTCTCTGGTGGGTAGTCAGTGTGTACAGATAGCCAAAGAGTTTGCCACACTCTCCACATGAGTAGGGCTTCTCATGTGTGTGGCTTCTCTGGTGGGTTTTGAGATGTGCTGGACAGCTGAATCGCTTCCCACATTCAGCACAGGGATAGCGTCTCTCTCTCTCATGGGCCTTGCTGTGAGCTGTGAGCTCCTGCTTTTCTCTGAAGCTTTCCCCACAGTCTTGACATCTATGGTGTTGCTCGTGGTGAACATCCCCTGTGGTTTGAGGTCTCCCCTGTGCAAAGAGCTGGGTTAGTTTCCTGAATCTGCTGTCATGTTCCTTTGGGGGGCCTGGCTCCTTCCCCTCTGGGATCTTCTTCTGCCTCTTGCAGGCTCCTCCCTGCTCAGGTCTGTGAGTAATGCTCTCTCCTGAGCCACTCTGTGATACACTCGGGGGCAACACTGTTTCAGGCCCTTCGTAGCGACGCTGCTCTTCAGCCTGGCTCAAGATTCCAGCACCTGCTGGATGGAAGAGAATCTAGAGATTATTTCATCTCTCGTATGTTCAACAGTGGGAGTGACTGCACATCCTCCACTGGAGAGACCCCCAGCAGGAGCCCCTCTGTCAGCTGTGCAGAAATAGGGAGCTATGGAGAGGCACAACCAGAATACCCTGCGTCCCCATCTCCTCCCTCTTTCCCCAGTGCCCACAATAGTTTTTCTCCTCCAGTCCCATCACTTCCCCTCCAAACTCCCTCTGCCCCCTCTCTGTCCCATCTCCTTAGCTCTTCTCCCACCCAGACTCCTTATCCCCAGCCCTCTCCTTTTCTTGGCTCCTGGTTACGTGAGGGATCACCTCTCCTGATGCTACGCTGCCACAGCTGAGATCAGCAGAGGTGCTTGAGTTGGATCCTCTGCGAGAGGAAGCTGCTGGCAGGAAGTTCTCTGGGAGGAATCCTAATGTTGGATCTCGCTCCTCCACTTGGTCCATCAGAGCCCAGACGTGTTAAAGTGCCAGCATGCTGCAAAGCCCATCTTTCTCTCTTCTCACTAAGGCTGTGAGGAGGGGGTAGGCTGAGATGGATGTATTTACTGCTGGTGTTTTTAAGGTGTAGGATACACGCCCAGAGCACTGGAAGAGCACCCTGAGTTGTGTTTTAAAACCTGAAACTACTACTAATAAATCCTGCTCTCCGTTCAGGCCCCAATTCATTCATTCTTCTGCAGATCAATCTCCTTGTAAATTGCACTAACCAATCTCTTTGGAGCCCCTGCCGCACTAGACAGAGCTGCTGTCCAGACTATTTTTAGGCAGTGATCATGCTCCCCACCTATATCCACTTCCACATTAGAGATGACTGAAAAACAGAGATATCTTCGCAAACAACTTTGAAGTGTCAAAGTTGTTTTGTCCCCTGGGGTCAAAATGGACCACTTGGGGGTGTTACATAAGAACGGCCATACTGGGTCAGACCAATGGTCCATTTAGTTCAGTATCCTGTCTTCTGACAGTGGCCAATGCCAGGTGTCCCAGAGAGAATGAACAGAACAGGAAATCATTGAGTGATCCATCCCATGTCGTCCACTCCCAGATTCTAGCAAACAGACGTTTAGAGATACCCAGAGCATGGGGTTGCATCCCTGACCATCTTGGCTAATAGTCATTGGTGGACCTATCCTCCAGGAACTTATCTAATCCCTTTCTGAACCTTGTTATAGTTTTGGCCAAACCCTGTTATAGTTTTGACCTGACTTTAAAATTAAATAAAAATATTTTAGGAAAATCATAACTGAAATATTTAATTTATGTAGAAGTAGGTTTTATGTGATGGGAATTTAGCTAAAGAGTCTGATTTTGAATAGGCACAAAAATGGCAAATATCAAGTGTCAGCAACATTCACAAAAAGTTTCAATTCAGAAAAAAAGTTATTTTTCACCAAAAAAAGAACTTGTGTTAGACCAGCTTCTTTAGAGATATCGGCTGCTCTGTGTGTGCTGTTCTGCAGACCTACCCCTCAGCAAGAGCCTAAGGAATGGACCACAGGACTCCAGTTGTTACGCCACAGGGAGCTGGAGCGAGAATCTGGAGATGTGCCACCGCTCAGAGTCAGTTTGCTGAGCTGAGGTTGTCACAGCTGGGCAGCACAGCACTGCCCTCTGCAGTGCTGGGTTTCATTCTGCAGGTGGGATCTCACTTCCACGTAGATCACACCACTGCCCTCCAACATTCCCCAAGCCCAGAGAATGGCACTGAGCCCAAGAGGGGATGAATTCCATTTTCTGTACTCCCCCATCAGAGATCCTAAGGCCCCGGGATGAGAAGACACAGAGGACTGGGCGTGAGTGGATGGCAAGGCCTAGGGGCTGGACAAGTAAGGAGTGACCATTCAGACCAGACACTCCCCTTGCTGCTAAGGCACCAGCGCCAGGGATGATGGACTGTGACTCTCATAAAGCTAGTAAAGAAGCTGTCCTGGCCCACTTTGCTGTGTGCGGGAAGCTACAGGCAAAAGGCTCAAGCCCCTAGAGACTCCCTCTCGCTGGAGATTGACAACAGACTGAAGGTGACTGTGCAGATGCTTGAGGAAGCCAAGTGAACAGCAAAAAGAAACAGCTGGAGAACTACCACTTGTGCATGCTGAGACCACAGGATCCAGTGTCAGGAAAGGAGAATCTACCACCCAGATAGGCGAGCAGCAGTAAAGCTGGCAGAGCAGAACCTCTGGACTGGCAGGAGCAGGGATGTAAAGCCAAAGACTTATGGGGGATTTGCCTGCGCCTCAGGACAATGTAAAACATCTGGGGAAAATCTGCCAACCCCAGGGCCCAGAGAGGTCACATGCTTTGCTGGCAGCACCTTGGCCACTCAGGCCCTGGCTGGCACCACATGTAAACAAGACATCATTAGAGCTGGGTCCATCCCACCTTGTAAGTGATGGTAAAAGTGTGATTGGCAGAGGGGCACAAATTGAACACAACTGGAAAAGGGTCAAGGATGCTGGTCACAGGCGGGTTGGTATCTAACACTGTCTAAGAGATCATTCTTGGTCTGGACTTCCCAACTTTCCTGCCTTGTTTCAGCCAGTAAGGTGACTAACAGGTCTCGGGTTGACAACAGGATGGGATCTTGGGCTGAGAGGGGCCACTGGGCCTTGGGAGTGACACAAGCAGGGAAGGAAATCCCGTCAGAGCTGCCAGCAATGGGGAGGAAAATGAGAGGATTTCTGTGTTATACCCAGCAAGCTAGATATTGGGCCTGTAGGAAGTGGGAGGTTCCAGGGAGACCCCAGGCCCCAGAATCTCCTTTCCAAACAGCAGTGGCAGCAGCTTGAGCGAAGGTGGAGGGAACATCTCAGTATGGTGATGATCCGTGTATCCTGGGAACAACACCCTCTCCCTGGAAGATTCACAGGGAAAACGGTGGCCATGCCCAAGAACTGCAAGGATGATGGCCTCTCACCTCGGGCACTAACTCATGGGCCTGGTATCTGAGGCAATAGAAAACTTATGTCTGTGTTGGGTAGAGATCTCCTTGGCCCAGCACAGCCCAGGCTATGCAGAGCCATTGCCAGATGTGCATGGGCAGGTCATTTCCAGCCCTGATCACAAGGGACAACTCTTTTGTAGTCCCTTCCGATTGTTTCTGTTCCTCCTCAGCGGAGAACAGCGGATGTAGCGAAACCATTACATCAGAGTCTGGACGCTGCTCTAGCCTTGGAATCAGGGACTTTTTTACCATGTCCCTCCAAGCCATATCCAGAGAGGGATATGTATCTAGGAAGAGCAGCTACAATTTCTGAAATGGGCTGGGCGGGTATCCAGGCCAAGCGAGGGAGAACCCCACTCATTGGACATAACAGCCCTGGAAAGGTGAAAATTCCCATCTGACAGCATCTGCTGGAAACACAGAGCCCTCTGCATTACAGCTTTCACCATTGCTACCCTGGAAGGGCTGCCCTGGGGATGGATCACAGCTCCAGGGATTTCCTCTCAAGTCCCAGGCCGGGGGCACCCCAATAATGTCCCATAAGCGTCTACTGCCTCAGGCCTTCCTGCTGAGGATTCTAGCGCCTTTCTGCAGTGAAGACTGT
>NC_133779.1:11445083-11493083 GCF_003597395.2 Chelonoidis abingdonii | reverse complement strand
AACGGGGCAGGGCCAGCGGGATTACAGGTGGGGGGGATGACTGGGGGGCAGGGAGGGCCTGGCTGTGCTAACGGGGGCAGGAAGCGAAGAATTACACGGGGGGGGATGAACTGAGGGGCAGAGGAGAGGGGCTAGCGTGCTGGGGAGCAGGGAGACCTGAGGTTATCGGTGGGGGATGAAAGTGGGGGGGCAGGGAGCGGGCCGCTGTGCTGGGGGTCCGGGAGCTTGGGGTTACAGGCGGAGGGAATGGGAGGGCGGCGCCCTTAGGCTGGTGGTGGGAAGTTCGGAGCTGGGGTTACAGGTGGGGGGTATGAGCAGGGGCGGGCGAGGGAGGGGCCAGCCTAGCTATGTGCCCTTGTGGCCTCTTGCTCCTGCTCATCTTATCCCCCCCTGCATTTGGCTCTGGCGATTGATGGTCGGGAGCTAAATTCGCATGCCCCGCACCCGACGTCTCCAACTCCTCAAGGAGACGCTCACATAGCCTATGCTGCACGGCATCACTCCAGATAAGTGGTTGGCCATAGTAGTTTAGTTTTTCATGGTCAACCAGCATGCGTGTGAAAGGCTGAGGATTGTAACCACTCCAAGAGGAGGACTGGATGGCGCCCCCTCGGAAGGCATTAATGGAATCTCGAGAGCACCCGGCTGGAGCCACCACAGCCCCATCCCGCATGGGGATCCCCGGAGGAGGCAGCACTGAGGAATTGTGAACTGCCAGGTGCCCCTGGAAAGAGCCTCAAGTTGGAGAAGAAATGGTAATGAAGCTCATGAAGTGGGCCTGGGTCGGGTTCTTCCCGGGGTACTGAGGGGACAATGGGGAAGGGAGCCTTGGGCTGAGTGTGTGTGGGAAAAACGGAGTGGCTTGCCACAGGCTGTGGGGGTTTTCCTAGCAGGATTACTGCCTGAGGAACGTGGGAGGCTGGGGGTAGTGGGGTGGCCAGGGGTTGTTCAGAGATAAATAGTGGCCCAGGCAGTGGGTGGGACTGTGGGAGCTGGACGGCCCCGTAGCCAGCAGCAGTGAACCGCTCTTGTGGTGGTCTTTTCAGTGGTATTACCCAGCAGGTGCACTCCCCCACCCCCAGTGCCGGTGCTTTCATTTAGGCGACCTAGACGGACAACAGAGGCAGCAGACTGCTCCGGTGGACCTCCCGTAGGTATATGCCTGCGGAGGGTCGCTGGTCTTGCGGCTACCGGTGGAGCATCCGCAGGCTATGGCTGCGGCAGGTCCACCAGAGCCACGGGACCAGCGGACTGTCCGCAGGAACGCCTGCGGGAGGTCCACCAGAGCTGCGCGAGACCGGCGAGCCGGCCTGCGCCTAGGGCGCCAAAAACCCTGGCGCCGCTCCTGCCCACCCCCATACACTCTCTAGGTCTGGGGGGGGGGGGGGCGGGGCGGGGGCGGGTCCCCCTCCCCCAGAGTACATGCAGAGCATTCAGACTATGCTAGAGAGTGTATGGGGGTGGGCAGGAGCGGCGCCAGGGTTTTTGGCGCCCTAGGCGCAGGGCCGGCTCGCCGGTCTCGCAGCTCTGGTGGACCTCCCGCAGGCGTTCCTGCGGACAGTCCGCTGGTCCCGTGGCTCTGGTGGACCTGCCGCAGCCATGCCTGCGGATGCTCCACCGGAGCCGCAAGACCAGCAGACCCTCCGCAGGCATACCTACGGGAGGTCCACCGGAGCAGTCTGCTGCCCTCGGTGACCGTCTAGGTCGCCTAAATGGAAGCACCGGCACTGGGGGTGGGGGAGTGCACCTGCTGGGTAATACCACTGAAAAGACCACCACAAGAGCGGTTCACTGCTGCTGGCTACGGGGCCGTCCAGCTCCCACAGTCCCATCCCCACTGCCTGGGCCACTATGTTATCTCTGAGACACCCCCTGGCCACCCCACTACCCCCCAGCCTCCCACGTTCCTCAGGCAGTAATCCTGCTAGGAAAACCCCCACAGCCTGTGGCAGCCACTCCCGTTTTTCCCACACACACTCAGCCCAAGGGACTCCCTTCCCCATTGTCCCCTCAGTGACCCCGGGAAGACCCGACCCAGGCCCCTTCATGAGCTCATTACCCATTTCTTCTCCAACTTGAGGCTCCTTTCCAGGGGCACCTGGCAGTTCACAATTCCTCAGTGCTGCCTCCTCCGGGGATCCCCATGCGGGATGGGGCTGTGGTGGCTCCAGCCGGGTGCTCTGAGATTCCCATAATGCTTCAGGGGCATCCATCTCCTCTGGGGTGACATCCTCAGCCTTCACACGCACTGTGACCTGCGAACCAACCACATGGGTGACCGGGCAGCCAGGGGCTGGGGGGACGTCGGGATGGGGGACAGAATTAGCTCCGACCATTCCAGAGCCAAATGCAGGGGAAAGAGCAGGAGACAGAGGCCACAAGGGCACAGCTAGGCCCCCCCCGCCCCCTGCTCATACCCCCACCTGTAACCCCAGCTCCCAGACCCCACCACAGCCAGGCCCCTCCCTGCCCATCCCTCCACCTGTAACCCCAGCTCCCGGACCCCCAGCACAGCGGCCCCTCCCTGCCCCCCAGCTCATCCCCCACCGATAACCTCAGCTCCCTGCTCCCCAGCACAGCTAGCCCCCTCCGTGCCCCCCAGCTCCCTGCCCCCTAACTCCCAGACGCCCCTCACCTCGCCGCCCCGCCCGGCCGCAGAGGGACTCGGGAGGCGGGTTCCCCAGACAAAGCTTACTCCCCGGCCAGCACAGGGTTAATCTTTCCGAGCAGGGATTGGGGGCGATCGCTGTCAGTCAGGTCCGGCCCCGCCCTCTACCCAGCTGGCCCGTCTCCTGGGCGGGGAAGTTCAGCGGCTCCGCATCGAGGTGGGCGCTGGGCCCGCGGGAGGGTCCGTCCAGCCCCGGATGGAGCCGCTCCCCTGGCTCCTTTTACGCCTCCCCGGGGTCTCGTGTCCACGGGGCTGCATCTCTGCTCCCAGGGGTCGCGGCAGGGGGCCTGCAGCCCTGGGCTGGGGGCTGCGTGCAGAGAGCAGGGCGCGGAGGTGGGAGGAACCAGGCTGCGGGGGGGTCAGTGCAGGGAGTGGGGTTAGGGGGCTGGTTGGGGGCAGGGAAGCTCGGGAGTGTCTGGGAATTCCCCCGCCTACCTTGTGAGAAGCTGTTTGGCTTGTTTCTGGAGGGGGCCTAGCTCCTGGGAGGGCGGGGGATGAGTGTTTTGTTTTCTCACCGTGGGCATTGGCCGGCTGGACGCTTGTAGGAGTCAGGAGCCCTGGCAGTGCTGCTGGAACAATTTGTCTAGTGGGGGGGTGCCGAGAGCCATTGAACCAAACTGTAACTCTTGTATAGAATGGAAATTGCTTCAAGCAGGGGCAGCAGCACCCGTAGTTCTAGCGCATCTGTGTTCTGCACCTCAAGGACTGCTCTGCACCTAGATGGGTAGCCCCTTAGCAGCTAGTCAGGGAAGGGAGCCATGTTACAGTAAGCTCCTGTCCTGTTGAAAGAGACCGATCTGGCTACTATTCTCCATGTGCTCTGTAATCACAGGACTCCAGGACCTGGGGCTTTGAGGAAAAAAACACCAAGCAACCCAAGACAATTGTGTGAGTTGGCAACATTGAGAAGTGCCCCAGGACAGGCTGGGGAGGGATAATTATCCTCAGCATTTCTATAGCATAGGGCATTTACTAATTGAGATGGGCAGGGAGTCACTGAGAGCCTGGGGTGTCCCCAACTGAGTCATTGTTGTCCTGAAGTTAATTTCTGACCCTCCTGAGTCTTGCCAAGTAATTGATAGTTGCCTCCTGCTCAATGTCCCATGTGGTTACGTTAATACAGCACTGCTGTAGTCTGGAGGCTCTTTGGGCAATGGCCATGGAGTGAGTTTTGTCCCAATTAATAACCTGCCCAATGCTCACTGCTGTTACCCGAGCAGGTTGGTAAATCACTGCAGCTGATGTTGGCCAAAGTGAGCCAGCAAGACCATGTCATTGGTGTAGTCAAATTCTCAAAGCAGCATGGAGTTCAGCTCCACGCCACGGAGAGCTGCTGCCTCAAGCAGTGCTGGTACTCCTGTGGCACGCGTTGTGTTTGTGTGGTTGGGGGCTAGCAGTGGTTATTGCTATGAGGAGTGGGGGCGGAGGCAGTGATTCTGTTACCCATCCCCCCATTCCCCATCCCACCCCTTCCCCTTCTATGAATTTACCCTCCCCAGGGGTAGATCATGGCCCTGTGCTCCCTGCACCCACTCTCTGCAGTGCCCTAGGGGAGGCACCAAGCATAGAGAACTTAGGGCCCATCAGATGGAAAGTGGAACACTGTCCCCAAAGCAGAAGCACATCATGGCAATTTCTGCCCCTGTGCACTTAATGTCATCCAGCCAGATGGGGTCAGATCCTTCTGCAGACTGAGCCCCGCCCGGTGCTGATAACGCTGTCCCACAGTCCAGCTGCCTGCTTTCTACTTCCACATCATTCAAGTCACAGCTATCATCCCACAGGTTATGTCACTCCAAACCCAGCTTAGCTTGTGCACAGGACCCAGCCAAACTGATCTAGCCAATTGAAACCAACAGAAGTGTCCACATGGTTTTGCACCAGTTTAACTAAAGTGGTTTTTAAGCAGATTTAATTTAAATAAGGGAAAATGTTCTGTGTGGACAATGTCCATCCTGGCTCTTACAATGGTGCCTATCACCCTAGTGTCTGATCTTCCAAGGAGAGAGCTCAGATGTTCTCTCAGGCAATCTGGGAATGTGTGTGTGCTGCAACCCAGGGGAAATGCAAACCTTGGGACTCTTGTAGCAAAGCTGGGTGAGGCTGCAGCACACATCACAACAGCTGTTCTGTCTTGCACTGCTGCACCAGGGAGGTTGCTGTAACATAGAGCGGCCCTGTGGCCTCCCTATGTTATGCCAGGCCCCATTTCAGCCCCACTGGCAGTCTGGGATCAGAAGGGCACAGAGATGGCTGTGTTCCCCCTCATTTGCTTTGGGTTGTGCTTCCTGGAGATGCAGCATGAGAGTTCACCCCAGATTCCTCTCTGTTCTTCAGGACCAGGGAAGAATCGCTTCCATCACAGAGCAGGGTGGAAAGGAAGGCTACCCCAAGGGTTAGGATGTGAGCCTGGAATGTGGGAGACCTGGCTCTGGCACAGACTAGCTGTGTGACCTTGGTCGAATCGCTTCATCTTTCCTGGTCTCAGCTCCCCAATTCTGAGCTGGGGATGATGATAACCCTCCCTTTCCTTCCAGGGGTGCTTTGGGGATAGATTTTGAGGGGCTCAGATACTATGGGAGCTGTAAAAGTGCCTGAGACAGAAACTCCAGTATTCTCAATAGGGCAAGCTGGGTTGAGCCCCCTGATGGGGAAGTGAGGATGGGCAGGTGAAAAATGGCATGAATCCTAAGGGATTGGGAAGCTTGAGCCCAGCCCCCACTGTGCTTTCTGCCCTTTGGAAACCCGATTCTGGCTGAACCAGTTTCTGATGCGCTTTGGCTGAGTGCAGCCAACTTAAAGGATTTTAAGACAAGCCTCATGATATTTGGTGGGTTTCTTAAAATCCCAGCTCCGGGGACCACGTGCATCAGAAACAAATAAGTCACTTTCCAGCCCTCGCAGTTGACGAGGAAAAGGTTGAAAAGGTGAGTGGAGGGCACCGTAAAGGCTCAGGCACCAGGAGCCATGGGAAAGGAAGCCCAAATGTGGTTCCTTCAAAACTGGATGCTTGAATTTGTCAATACTGAGCAGGAATGGGCCCAGGCTAGATCTGAGGCTGGCTGGCTGGGAACACAGTGCAACCCTTGATTGGTGGGTTGAATGTTGGTCTCCAGCCTCTGTTTTTTATTTGATCCAGCTCCAAGACTCCCGTGCTGTATTTCAGTGTCTGGAGGAGAGGGGCGGTGTTGTAGCATCAGAAGGGTTTCTTTAGATTTAGCCCCCTGGCAGCATTTGTCTCTGATTTCTCTGCTCAGGATATGGGGGTTGAGCTTCCTGGGTTAGACACTGCTGCTGCTGGCTCCATTGTGAATGTGATCCCAGAGCCCTGGGGTCTGTGCCGGGAACAGATCTTCATTAAAGTCCGCTCTGTGCCCAGCTGGGATGTAACCTTCTCCAGTGGGAACCAGCCTGCTAGGGCAGCCCCCACATTAACACCTGAGCCAGAGGCTCCAGGTAACAGAGAGAACTGGAGGGAAGGGCTGGGGATGAGCAGGAAAGTGACTCTGCACAAACAGCCCCAGGAGCGTCCGATCTCTTGGGAATCTGCTCCCTTGCTGAGGTCCCCGCAGGAGGGAGCTGGCATGCGGTACCAGGGGTAGAGGAGGTCCTGAACAGGCCCTGGGAAGGTTTCCCTTTGCATGTCTGGGGATGGAGTCAGGAAGGGAAGGAGGGCGGGAATAAGTCAGAGTGAGAGAGACAGTGCAAGATGGTAGATTTAACCAGCTCTGCCCAGTGAGGGAAGTTACAGGGAGAGGAGAGGCTGTAGAACTGATAAATGAAATTGTTTTTAATTGTTCACTTTATTAATGTAAGTTCTGTTCACCATTCACTACACTTGCCTGCATTGTAACTTCTGTTCACTGTTTGATTTTGTATTTCATATGACTTGGCATTGTGCCTCTCTCATACAACTTTGTATTAGAAAATTGGTAGAAAACTTTGTATCAAATGTTATAGCCCCTAAGGATAGTATAGTTAAAGTGAAAGAAACATGTGCCTTTTTGCTAGAAGTAGAATAAAATCTCCCCCCCCACACTCTGTAATCAATTGCCCCATTGACTGAATGAGGTGTGAATGAGTGAGGCTTGGAAGACACCCACCTCCAGACAGCTACAACAGTTAAAGAGGGAATGGAAGCCAGAGCAAAGGACAATACAACTTGTCAAGTGGGCCCAATAAAGAGAAGCAGACATATTGACGACCTCAGGGATTAGAAGCAAGCACCTTCTTTAGAAAACGCCCTCTTTGAGCAGCATTGGGACAACACCCAGAAAAAAAGCAGCACAAAGACCAACGGACACAGACCCAGATTTTGAATCTGGTCTGGATTTGCATAAGAGGGAAGCTGCTATAAATACGAGGTGTCTTGCAGAAGGACCCTGGGTCTCGTCTTGTCACCATCGGAGCATCGATCCGGATCGGCAGAAGCCCGGCTCCACCCCTCCCCCATCTAACTCACCTGGCCAGTGCAGTTAAGGGGAGCAACTAGTTGGTAAGAACAGCAAAACGAAGTGTGTTTGTGTCTGTGTGTGTGTGTGAATGCATGACTGTAATATATCATATGCATATGATAGAGTATTAATTAATACCTCTATTACTAATAAATGTGGCGTTTTGCCTTAATCCCCCTGAAAAGTTCCCGTATAGCACTTTGAGTACAACAAGGCAGCACAGAGGAGACAGAAGAATGGGGGCTGTGTGTTAATTCTCCGTATTAAACTCTTCCATCATTACTGACCCCCCATCCCGAAATTAGCCATGGAGTCCTCCCAGTGGATAAATCTCCCCCATAGCTAAGTGCTAATAGGGACCTGTTTGCTCCATCGGATGCATCAGAGCTAAAAGGACTTGGGCTACGATCGATTCCACACAATCTCCCTTCAAAGAATGCAGGCCACACTTACAGGTTGGGGGGCTCTAGCCTGGGATTTAGTGATGCTGACAAAGATTTGGGGGTTGAGGGGGATAATCAGCTGAATATGAGGTCCCAGTGCAACACTATGACCAAAAAGGCTAATGCAATTCTGGGCTGTATAAACAGGAGAATCTTGGGTATCAAGTAGAGAGATTTTTACCTCTGTATTTGGTTCTGGTGCAACCACTGCTGGAATCTGTGCCCACTTTTGGTGCTCACAATTCAAGAAGGGTGGTGATAAATTGGAGAGGTGTCAGGGAAGAGCCACAAGAATAATTAAAGGCTTCAAAAACCTGCCTGAGAGTGACAGCATCAAGGATCTCAGTCTATTTAGCTTAACAAAGGGAATGTTAAGGGGTGACTTGATTACAGTGTATAAGTACCTACATGGGGAATAAATATTTGATAATGGGCTCTTCAGTCTAGCAGAAAAATATACAGCATGATCCAATGGCCAGAAGTTGAAGCTAGACAAATTCGCACAGTATATAAGGTGTACATTTTTGACGATGTGAGTAATTAACCATTGGAACAATTTACCCAGGGTCATGGTGGCTTCTCCATCCCTTACAATTTTTATATCGAGACTGGATGTTTTTGCTAAATGATCTGCTTTAGGAATTATTTTGAGGGGTTTTTTTGGCCTGGTTTGTTATAAGGGGGTCAGATGAGATGATCACAGTGATCCCCTCTGGCCTTGGAATCTATGAATCCTTGTAAAAACTATGAGGCTTCCTGTAAGTGATCCCAGAGATCCTGTGGAAGGATCTGGACCCTCAGTGTCTGTGCCTGTCTGAATGTAAATGACTTTTCCTTATCAAGAGCTATAGCCACATGCAGAGGGGGATTCTTAAGGTTCAGCTGTTTGTCTTTTAAAATAATAAATCTCTGAACATCCCCAAGACTTCAAAGCAGTCTTAAAATAAGTAGTGTTTTGCTGGGGAGAAAATGCCCATCATATTTAATCCAAAATGGGGTAAATTGGATTGTCCATCAGTGGAAGGGTTTAAATCAGGAATGGAATCTTCCCAAAAGGTTTGCTGTAGCTCAATGAGACGTTACGGGCTTCATGCAAGGATATTTTCTGCTCTTTTTTTATGCAGGAATTCAGATTAGATAATCACAATGGTCACTTTCTGCCCTCAATCTATTAAATTTCACACCCTCGTGTGAGCACTTTGCGCATCCCATCAGCATTGTCTTCATTAGTGTGATTAACTAGTGGTAGAAAGGTGTGATTTATGGATGAAAATGTGAGATGATGTATCCAGTATTTCTAAAGGTGACCTGAGAAAGATCACATCATTGGTTTTGTGACCATTTTTGCTCCTTTGTGCTCAGTCAAGGCCTGGGAGGTATTTGATTCCTTTTAAAATGACAAAATATGGCTTTAGCCCTAATTTTCCCAAAAGAATCTGTGGGAAACTGGAGAACTAGTAGCTTGTTACATCCAAGGAATCTAGCATATGAAATCAGGAGGTTTTTTTATGCCAGTGACCTTACAATATAAGTGTCTGATTGAGAGAGGAATGTGCTTTTTGTTCAGTCAGTTTAAGCATATTTTCAAAATTGGTTTGTTTTTGTGTAACCCTTCTGCCCCTCTGAGTTGGCAGCAACAAGGGCTGGGTTCAGTATCCAGGGGTTCTGTTTCAATAACACAATACAAAACTGGCTGGAGCCCCCACCCAGTGACCTGGGACAATTACATACCACTCCCCCCAGGTGCCTCTAGGAGGCAATACTTCCCCACTCGCAAGCATGGAGTCCGAGTGTAGCAAAATCCTTTTAATAAAGGAGGGAAACAATGCGGCATTACGTTGGGGAAACACCACAAACAGGATTATAACACAAACCATGAGCAAAAGACCCACCTCCAAGTACATTTGGCAATGTCCTTTTCCCCTCAGGGTCTTAAGTCCAAATCACCCCAAAGTCCAACAACCCCAAAGTCTCTGTCCCTGGTCAGTGCCACCCCAGTGTTCAAAAGTTCATCTGCAGAGTTTTACCCCCCCCCCCCCCCTGGGTGGAATTGGGGGGGGGCACACAGGGTTTTAAGGGGCACCTTACGTGAGCAAGGCTGATTGCCTCACCTCTCCGTGGAGGTCTGCTGCAGCCTTCACCACAAATGGCTCTGCTCCACCAGCCACTCCGCTCCTCCAGCCGTTCCGCTTCGCTCCGCTCCTCCAGTTGTCCCTGCAAACTGCTCCACTCACTGTTCCATGGGCTGCTCCACTCTACCAGCCATTCCAAGAACCACCCTAGCTGTCCCTGCAAACTGCTCAACTCCACTCTGCTGTCCTGGCTCACTGCTCCAACCATCCTGCAAACTACTCTACCAGCTGCTTAGCAGTATGTCTTCAGGCTCCCCCACTAGCTAGCACAGCACTCAGTGATTTCAGCTTATCATAGGGGAGCCCCACTGCTGGTGCACTATTGGCTCAAAGTAAACTCAGCTTAGCAGTCTCTAGCTAGACTTCTAATAGAATCAAAATTAGCTCTACTATTCAACACTGGAGAGAGAAAAAGAAAGTGCAATTGGTACACTAGGCCCTCAAGAGTCAGTCTCTCACTCACTCACACAGCCTTTCTCAGTTCACTGGGTTTTGGCACCCATGTCCCTTGTCTAGCAAGTGCTATTTAATTAATGGTGAGATTTTCTGTCATAAGACAGTTTCATAGTTCCTCATTCACATAATCAGAGTGTCAACACTTTATTCCTCCTGCCCCAATAACAGAGAAATTGGGGATCCCACAGCTGTCAAAGTAACCATTTTAGGCTGCCGTGGGCTATGTTGTGTGGGGTAGGTGTGCCTATGCAAACATGATCAGTCCCTGAAACTCACCATAATTCACCACCAGATGTCAGGGTAGAGCTCATCCTGACTCTGCTTACATTTGTAAAATAGCTTAACTCCAGACGCTTGGTGGAAAAGGTCTGTTAGGTCAAAAATCAGCAACTCCTGGGCAGATTGACTTTCCTGGGAATGACATGAGGAGCAGAGAGAGGAAAAGCCAGCTTCTTCCTCTGCCTCGTTGCTGTTCTGCTGGGGGAAAGTGCTGCCCTTGGGGACAAAGTCGGGGATTTTCCCAAAGCATCTCCTTTGGTTTTGCTCTTTTTCAGCATTAGGTTCAGAGACTCTGTTGGTGGGGGGTGTAAACCTGTCTTGGTGGGTTTAGTCCGGGTGGCAGGAGCTGGGTCTGGTCTGGAATGAAGTGACCGAGGACTTGGCTACACTTGCAAGTTACAGCGCAATAAAGGAACCCTGGACGCCCTGGCTCACTCCCCGTTCACACTGGCAAGGCATGTAGAGTGCTCTGACGCCGCAGCTACAGCGCTGCTGGTACTCCACCTCGGCGAGAGGAATAATCCCCTTATGTCAAGTGGCCACTCGTGTCATTGTTTGGAATCAGCCGCAGGAATGCGGAAATGCCCATTGAAAGCTCCGTTTCTGACAGCTCGCAGCTTTCTGCTGTGAGACAAAGCAACCATTACTGTGGAATGCTGTGTGTGAGAGAGAGAGGCAGGAGGGGGAGGGGGGGCTTCTGCTGTCTGAACTTACAAGACAGCGTTCTGACATGTTCTTAGCCCCCCAAAACCCACTCTCTCTCCCTCCACATACACACAACACACTCCCTGTCACATTCCACCCCAACCCCACATTTGAAAAGCATGTTGCAGCCACTTGCATGCTGGGATAGCTGTCCATAGTGCACCACTCCCAATGCTGCTGCAAGTGCCACAAATGTGGCCACGCCAATGCGCTTGAAGCTGTCAGTGTGGACAGACTGCAGCACTTCCCTACCGCGCTCTACGAAGGCTGGTTTAACTCAAAGCACTCTACATCTGCAAGTGTAGCCATACCCTGAGTGTTTTCGGCATCACGGTGTCTAGAACATCTGTATGCAAGGAAAAAGTCTGTGGTGAATTGGGGAGTGAAATATCCTAAAGCCCCCTCAAACCTTCTCCCTCCCTGACAGGCTGCAGAATAATGGCTGGGGAAGGGAGATGGCTACTGGGGAGCTATGGGACAGGGGGTTCGTCAGGATGTGTGAGAGGGACAGTAATACAGGAGGAGAAAAGAAGGGAAAAGGAAAAACCTGTTGGATCTTTTGCTTTTTACCCAACAAACACACTATGGAGAAATCACAGCTGGGTTCCAAATAACTAATGATACCCAAACGCACAAGGCCAAGCTACAAAGGCACTGCTGCCTGGACTGGTTTCTGTAATCTTGGGCTTGGTCTACACTGGAGAAAGGTCGACCTAAAATACGCAACTTCAGCTGCGCGAATAGCATAGCTGAAGCTGGTGTATCTTAGGTCGATTTACCTGGCTGTGAGGATGGCAGCGAGTCGACCGCTGCTGCTGCCCCGCCAACTCCGCTTCCGCCTCTCGTTGCAGTGCAGTTCTGGAGTCGACGGCAGAGCTATCAGGGATTGATTTTACATTAGACGCAATAAATCGATCCCCGATAGATCAATCGCTACCCACCGATCCAGCGAGTAGTGTAGACGTACCCTTAGTGTCTGCTTGCATTGCAGCTGGAGGTGTAATTTCCAGCTTGGGTAGGCATACCCTGCAATGGAGAACAGGGTGCACACTACTAGAGGGCTCACAATTTTTTAAAGAGATATTACTCTACTCTTAGACATTTCCCCTTCTTCAGTGTGGGGCCTGAACCTCAGGGTGAGACCCAGCAGGACAGGGATGGAAATCCCCCCATGTGAGAAAACAACCCCCTCAGTGGGCTGGTATCCGAGGCCTAGTGCCAGTCAGCAGCACTCAAAGCCACAAATCCCTCCAGAGGGTCAGGAGATGGGCTTGAAAACCACAAGTCCTTAAACCCCAAAGCATCTGTGGCAATTTTGTTTCCCTTCTGACTTTTGGGGGGAAGCTGCTTAGTCCCAGAGCACACGCGTGCATGCATGCACCTGCTCCCAGTGTGTCCATGTGTGAACCTACTTCCAGTGTGCATGTGCACCAACCACATCACAGTGACAAAACTCAGCTGCAGCAGTGCACATGCAAAAATGAAGCCTCTCAGTCCTTTGCTCTCAGAGGGATTCTGCCCACTGATCCCCACTCTCCTGTCACTATCCTGCCTCTCTCTACCACAGCCACTCTCCTGCCCCACACTCCCTTCAGTCTCCTCTGGCCACCTGTCCCCTTAGGCCTTTCTCTTTACAGTCTCCTACATCCCGTATCTGCCACTCTGTAGTGGCCCTGCACTCCCTATTCACCTGTCCCCCACAGCCTTCTGCCCCCCACCTCCCTCTGCCCTCCCTTCTGGTTCCCACAGGCCCCTGACCCTCCACAGCGTCCATCCTGCCCCCACCTTCCTGGCCAGTTGTGCATTTCACTGAGGGGCAGTGGGCTGTGCTGGATCCTGGCCAGAGACCCTCGACAGGGGTGTCGTGCAGGAGAATTGTGAGGCTGTCACCTTGCTGGTTAAGGATTCTTGTCCCCTCTGTCATACCCAGGGCAGCTTCTGCTCCGGGTTCTTTCTGTGTCCTTAGATTTCAGGGGGATCAGCTCCATAGCCCCTTAAGCCCCCGTGTGAGCGACTGTCCCCTCCACACCTCCATCCATAGGAGAGGAGATTTGGAGACATAGCGGAGAGGCTACTGGCTTCATCTCCATCCCCAGAGCTTCCAAGGGAGAGGATGGAGGTATCTCGTTGCATCTTTACATGTGGATGTGCACTGACACACGGAGAGATTTTGCGTGTCCCTCCCTTGCCAGGACTGTCCCTGATCTCAGAGAGGGCTCTGGTCTCAGCAGGGCTACAAAGGAGGAAGAAGTTGCACTACTATGCTGGGCCCGGGTCATAAAATTCCCCAGGGCATGAAAACCCCTGAATCTCCTGCAGGGTGCACCGCACACCTCCCAGGAACCACCTGACCTCCCCAGAGGGGCTTCAGGAACATTTCCTCCTCCATTTGGCTAATACAAAGGCACCCACCCCGCATCAACTCTGTCTCAGAATGACTAAATTGTTAGCTCTTTGGGGCAGGGGTCAACTACTGCTCTGTGTTTGAGGCCCCACTCTTGTCTGGCACTTTGGCACAAAGGTAACAAACATGAATAATGATAATAATAAACCCTTGGGCTCACCTATTTTACTTCCTCTGAGCAGGTCTTCCAGTTTTCAGTCCTGACATGATCTCCCGGCTGGAACAAGGAGAAGAGCCGTTGGGTCCTGGATCTCCCAAGGCTCTGAGGAAAGAAGGATCCTGAGAAATGTTCGTACAGGTGAGGAATTGGCTACATGGGCACGTAAACCATCCACCATCGACATAAACAGCTGGGATTGCTGCTGAGGCCCCATGAGGTCTCCCAGCTCTGCTGCATCTCACCCAGCTCACGATTGTGCCTAGCCAGAGTCAGATTCTCATGGGAGATGTCACTCATGGCTCTTGCCTCTTGCCAATTGCTCCCTTCTCCTGAATGTTCGGACGGGGCGTGGCAGCAGAACTGGTCTCCTCTTCTCTGGGGAAGGGCTGGTGGAGGTTTGCGCTCCTGAGTTTTCAATTATTTTGTCTCCCCCCGCCTTTCCCAGTCCCCTTTCTGAGGTTGCCTCTCCCCCGGCATAGGGGACAATTCATGTCTGGATACTCCCTCTATCCCGGCAGGTGTTGGGATGGTGAGTGAAAACGAGGAGATGAATCCTGAGCAGGAAATCCCTGAGCAAGTGAAACCACATGGAATGGCATTGGGACCACCCAAAGGAAACATCTCCTGGAGGGGTGAGCAGGGAGCAGCCTGCAAGGGTCAGTGCGGGCCGGAGAGGTAGTAGGGAACCCCCCAGTGAAGAGACGAGGTAACTCCACTCAGAGAAGTTTGAAGGACCACAGTGAAACCATGCTCCAGCTTAGAACCCACACTAAAGAGAAACCATATGAATGTCCTGAGTGTGGGAGGAGCTTCACTCGCAACTCACACTTTATTGTGCATCACAGGATCCACACGGGAGAGAGGCCCTGTGACTGCCTGGACTGTGGGAAGGGGTTCATTCAGGGTGCTGACCTGACAAAGCACCAGAGAACCCATACAGGAGAGTGACCCTATTACTGCCCTGACTGCAGGAAACAGTTTGCCATTTTCTCCTCCCTTATTTCACACCGGAGACTGCACACAGGCGAGAGACCCTACAAATGCCCCGAGTGTGGGAAAAGCTTCACTACCAGCTCCAATCTCATTGTGCACCAGAGAACCCACACTGGACAGAGGCCCTGGACATGCCCCGACTGTGAGAAAAGCTTCAGCGTAAGGTCCAACCTTATCGCCCACCAGAGGATCCACACGGGAGAGAGACCCTATAAATGCCCCGAGTGCGGGAAAGGGTTCACTCGGAGCTCCCACCTTGTTTCCCACCAGAGAATCCACACAGGAGAGAGACCCTACAAATGCCTGGACTGTGGGAAGAGCTTCAGTGAGGGCTCAGACCTTACTAAGCACCAGAGGATTCACATGGGAGAGAGACCCTATAAATGTCCTGAGTGTGGAGAAAGCTTCAGCCAGAGCTCAAGCCTGATTAAACACCAGAGAGTCCACACCAGCAAAACCCCCCTATAACTGCCCTGAGTGCGAGACAAGTTTCCCGCTGAGCTCCACCCTTATTTCTCATCAGAGAATCCACACAAGAGAGACTCTATAAATGTCCATTCTGTGGGGAAGGCTGCAAGTGGAAGGTCTCTTTAATGTCCCACTAGACACACCACAGAGAAGGTGGCAGGAGCTCTCCCTGAATGTAACATTTCTGTGCCTTGCTGATGCAATGTTGTCATGGTATAATTCCCAAATCTGAACCTTAGCGTCCAAAATATGGGTACCAGCATGAATCCTCTAAGCTTTATTACCAGCTTAGATCCTGTTGCTAGCCACCAATCAAACTTAGGTAGAGCCCTGATAAGCTCTGGTCTCCAAAAATTCCCTGGGACCCAGACTCAGATCCTTGAGTCTCACAACAAAAGGGAATAAACCATTCCCTTCCCCTCCTTTCTTCCTCCCAGATTCTCCGCCGGGTACACTAGGAGAGATAGACAGATTCAAGCTCCGTGAATCTAACACAAAGACATAAACACAGAGACAGGTTTCCCTCCCCCCTGTCCTCTTCTCCCACAAATTCCCTGGTGAGTGCAGACTCCCTTCCCTGGAGTCTTACCCAAGATAACCAAAAGATCAATTAGATTCTAAAAAAGAGAAAACTTTAATAAAAGAAGGAAAAACATAAAAATTGTCTCTGTAATCAAGATGAAATATTACAGGGTCTGTAGCTTATAGACAATAGAAGAAAAGCTTTCTCCAGCAGAAAACAATTTAAGATACTTTCAGCAAATACACATAAACTCCACCAGCCAGATACACAGTTGCAAATACAAAAAAAAAAAACATAAAAGACTAAACTGTCTTTCTACCTTTGAACTTACAAAATTGGAACAGAAGATTAGAGAGCCTGTAGGTATGTGTGGTCTCTCTCAGAGCCTAGAGAGAACAACCCAAAAACCACAGACAAAGGCTTCCCTCCCTTGAGATTTGAAAGTATCTTGTTTCCTGATTGGTCCTCAGGTCAGGTGTTGTTTGTTAACCCTTTCCAGGTGAAAGAGACATTAACCCTTAGCTATCTGTTTATGACAAATGTACAAACGTGCTTCATTTCAGGATGGTCTAGGTAGAAGGGGGTCAGGTGGGTGGATGTTTTGGGTTTCAGTGTGGCCGGAGGAGGGAGCACTGGGTACTTGGGAGATGGGTTATTTCAAGGTCTGGAGGGAGCAGGCACTGAAATTAGTGAGGAGACATTTCTGCAGGGGCTACACACACTTACCAGGTCAGAAAAGAGGTGAAGATGCCCCTTTACACTTTGTGTCCATGTTGTCTCTACAGCTCCCAAGGCCTCTCAGGGTGGGGGTGAGGGCAGGGGATGCTGTTATTATTATTTGTGTTATCACAGTGCCCTAGTCATGGCCCAGGACCCCTCTGCACCAGGCGCTGTGTAAACACAGAATGAAAAGCCAGTTCCTGCCGCAGAGAGTTTACAATCTAAGTGGAGACACAGGACAACAGATGGAGATAGACAGATGGGAGGCGGGGGTCCAAGGAAGCAGACAGTATTAGTAGCATGATGGGTAGCATGCTTAGCATACCAGCACCCTAACCACTGTCAGGTTTTTTTGCAGGCCTCACAGCAAAGGAGAGTTTTAAGTTTTTCAAGGAAAGAGTGCGGGGTCCTGTGAGTCCATAGTATAAAGCAACAAGAGCTGCTGATCCAAAGTGAGAGGATGGACTCTGTAAATGCAGGGGCTGGAGACTGGGGAATTCATGGGGGAGGTTCCCAGAGAGATGGGGGGTTTCCCTGTTCCTGAGAGGGCAGTATGGTGTAGTAGTGAGAGCAGGGGGAATTTGGCCTCAAGAGTCCTGGGTTTAGTTCCTAGCTCCAAGCAGGGAGTGTGATCTATTAGTTAGAGCAGGGTGGGGGTGACTGCTGGGCTCAATAACCAGTTCTGCTAATGTCACCTCATCCCAGTCACTTCCCTTCCTTTCTCTGCGTGTGTCTCTTCCATCTGTGCAATGGAGATAAGTCACACACCATCCCAGGGAGTCGTCACTAATTACTGTGTGTTCAGAGGCTCAGGAGGACAGAGGTGCCAAGGGAGAGGAAGTGTCATTGTTACTGTGTTTCATTATTATCTGATCCTCTCCCATCCCACCCCAGCTGTCTCATCATTGGACAGGATTTGCTGAGCTGAAGGGAAGGGTTTCATCTGTTTCTAGGGAGGGGATCAGCTCAGATTGTCACATACTGGACTTATTCCTGAGCTAACTGCCCTGGGAGGGCTTTTCTCTTTGTTTCTGGATGGGGCAGGGGAGAGGTGGGGTCCTGTTTTTTTTGGTTTTCTGCAATAGCAGAGGCTGGATTGAATGACACAGAAGCCCCCTTCCAGTTCTATGTTTCTGCTTCTTGAAACGCAAGTTTTGGAGGGATGTTTATGTCTTACTAAAGTTTTTACCTAATTGGATTTTGATTTTTCCCAGATAAATTCCTAATAAAATGTTTATTGTGAATCCCTCATCTCCCTGAGATTTAGCTCTAGATGTGGGGAATGAAGTGCCAGACAGGGACATTCCCCAGCCCCCCCGTTATTTTCTCCCCATCAGCAGGAATTGCTGGCTCCCCCATATCCAGCCATTCACTGATGTCTTTGCTACTCTGGTATTTGAAGTGGGGTCAGGTGCCTCCACATGTTTCTTCTTGCAACTCTTTGTGCCTCAGGGCTCAGTCTCAGTGTCCTCCCTGCTCCTCTCCCAGGGGGTAATTGCTGCAAGGGTTAATGAGCCACCTAGGCAGAATTCAGGTGCTCTGGCTGGGTGTGAGCCCCCAAGGCCAGTTCCCAGTGGTCTGGAGACAGGCACATGGCCGGATGGGAAGCAGCCCAGCTCCTTGTCCCCAGCACTGTCTCCAGCATCTGTCCCCACTCAGCTCTGTGCCCAGCAGGTCTGAACAGTGACCTTTTTCTGTGGACGCACAGTGGTGCAGGGCTGTTTATGTCCTGACCACACTCTATCCCAGCACTCCTGTTCCTGAGGATCAGACCCTGATGGACACCGAGACAGGGACCCATAGATCAGCCAAGGTTGGGAGTTCGTTTCCCCAAGAATCGAAACTCAAATAGCTAAAGAGATTATTGCTAATCACCTAGGCAAGAATCTCTCATAATTTGCCTGTGGATAAAACCTCTCTCTCCCTCCCAACCTAGCTAAAATGAACTAGTTACCAAGACTTGGTCCACACTACAGGGTTAGGTTGAATTTAGCCGCGTTAGGTGGATTTAAAAATGAATGCGTCCACACAGCCAACCCTGTTCCATGGACCTAAAGGGCTCTTAAAATTGACTTCTGTACTCTACCCCGACGAGGGGAGTAGCACTAAAATCGACCTTGCTGGGTCGAATTTGGAGTAGTGTGGAGACAAATCAATAGTATTGGCCTCTGGGAGCTATCCCAGATTGCTCCACTGTGACCACTCTGGACAGCACTTTGCACTCTGATGCATTAGCCAGATACACAGGAAAAGCCCTGGGAACTTTTGAATTTCATTTCCTGATTGGTCAATGTGGCAAACTCAGCAGCACTCAGCGGCACAGGTGACCATGTAGTCCCCCCAGAATCGTAGAGCGTAGAATGTTTCTACACTTTCCCTATCATCTCCGTCCCTGAGGTTATCACAGATTAGAAGGCGAAAAAAATGCACTCATGATGACATATTTTCCAAGCTCATGCAGTCCTCCCACACAGATAGGGCACAGCTTAATGCCTAGAGGCATTCAGTGGCAGAGGCCAGGAAAGAATTGAGTGCGAAGAGCGGAGGCAGGACACGATGCTGAGGCTAGTGGGGGAACAAATGGACATGATGAAGTGTCTGTTGGGGAAGCAAATGGACATGATGAAGTGGCTGTTGGAGTTACAGGAAAGCCAACAAGAGCACAGACCCCCACTGCATCCACTGTATAATCGCCTCCCCTCCTCCCCATGTTTCATAGCCTCCTCACCTAGATGCCCAAGAACGTGGTGGGGAGGCTCCGGGCACCCAGCCACTCCACTCCAGAGGATGGCCCAAGCAACAGAAGGCTGTCATTCAAACAATTTTGATTTTTAGTGAGGCTACAATAAGCAATGTGGCCTTGTCCTTCCCTCCTCCCCCACCCCACCAAGGCTACCCTGTCTGTTATCTCTTTTTTTTAATTAATAGAGAAAGAATGCATGGTTTCAAAACAATAGTTACTTTATTTCAAAAGGAGGAGAGTGGTTGGCTTACAGGGAATTAAAATCAACAAAGGGGATGGGTTTGCATCAAGGAGAAACACACACATCTGTCACATCAAAGCCTGACCAGTCATGAAACTGGTTTTTAAAGCCTTTCTGATGCGCAGATCGCCTTGCTGTGCTCTTCTAATCACCCTGGTATCTGGCTGCTCAAAATCGGATGCCAGGCAATTTGCCTCTACCTCCCACCCCGCCATAAATGTCTCCCCCCTACTCTTACAGCTATTATGGAACACACAGCAAGCAGCAATAACAATGGGAATGTTGGTTGCACTGAGGTCTGACCTAGTCAGCAAACAGCGCCAGCGAGCTTTTAAACATCCAAAGGCACCTTCTACCACCATTCTGCACTTGTTCAGCCTATAGTTAAACTGCTCCTTATTACTATCTCGGCTTCATGAGCAATGGGAGCAAGGGGTAGGCTGGGGTAGATGCGACCGTGCAGTGCTGCCAGCTGGGAGAGCAGCCTGAGGCAGAAGCCTCCAGCTCACATGATATTCCAGGCAGGACTGAATCTCCATGAGACAAAACTTAAGAGAATGACCTGGAGCCTCTGGCTCCCATTTGGTGCTCTAAGAGGAGGATAGCCATATCTGTCCAGGCGCCCCTGATCGACCTCACCAAGGTCTGCCAGGAGTACCCAGGAGACGTATGACAGCTATCAGTCCTACTGCACCGTCTGCTGTGAAGGCAAGGAGCTGCTGCTGTGTAGTAATGCAGTAGTGCATCTGCCAGCAGCACCCAGGAGACGTAGGGTGACCCTGAGCTGAGCGGGCTCCATGCTTGCTGTAGTATGGCGTCTGCATGCATAACCCAGGAAAAAAGGTGTGAAACAATTGTCTGCCATTGCTTTCACAGTGGGAGGAAAGGAGGGAGGCCTGATGACATGTACCCAAAACCACCCATGACAACATTTTTGCCCGATCAGGCATTGGGAGCTTAACCCAGAATTCCAATGGGCAGCGGAGACTTCATGTGGACATACACAATTGACTGTATAAAATCAGTTTCTAAAAATCGACTTCTATAAAATTAACCTAATTTTATAGTGTAGACATACCTCAAGCAAGGGTGACACCCTGTTTTTCTATGCAAAGGAGCTCACTGCACATTGTGTGGATCCTCACTGTGTGTGGATCAAGAGATGGGTGGGGGAGCTGCAAGCTAAGCAAACTAGAAATGACTGGCTGTAAGATTGAAGGTCAAATTGGGCAAATTGTCTGTTACCCCAAGAAATCCAAGTGGCATGTTTCCACCCCAAATTATAAACTATACATTGTTTTCCTTGCAAAGCAAATATACTAAGGATAACCTGTCTGTGACATTGCACTCTATATGATTTTATAAAAATATGCTAATGAGTGTGAATATAATGTAGCTGAAATATGCTTCATGCAAAATGTCTCTTGTAAGGTATCATTATAAAGTTTATAATCTACTGAGTGTGGTCATTCTATTTGTATAAATATATCACTCTTGTATCTGAAACTAGAAATGTGAAATATTACTCTGAGGTCTTATTGTAGTTATGCGAAGTGTGGGTTGGAATCTTAATGGCTCCCATTAACCAGGACAATTACCTGTAGATGGCTCTGTTTTACCTCTAAGTCTCTCTGTATACCTGTGGACTGGCAAGTGGGTAACAAAGTCTTACAGTGACATGTGATCATGTCACCTGAACTGGAATCCATCTTTAACCTGGTGTCTTTCCATTGAGAGGGAGGGGTGGGAACCCAGAGGGACAAAGAATTCCCACCTTATGCGAAAGATATATAAGTGGGTGGAAGAGAACAAAGGGGGCAGCCATCATGAGAAATCCCCTCGCTACCACCTGAGCTGGAACAAGGGCTGTGCCAGGGAAAATGATTGTGCCCAGACTAGGAAGGTGTCCAGTCTGTGAAAGAAACTTATTGAAACATCTCTGAGGGTGAGATTTTATCTGTATTCAGTTCTATTACTGTAGTAGGCTTAGACCTGTATGTTTTATTTTATTTGATTTAGTGATTCACTTTGCTCTGTCTGTTACTACTTGGAACCACTTAAATCCTACTTTCCGAATTTAATAAAATAACTTTTTACTTCTTAATTAACCCAGAGTATGTATTAATATCGGGGGGAGAGGGGAGGGCAAACAGCTGTGCATATCTCTCTATCAGTGTTATAGAGGGTGAACAATTTATAAGTTTACCCTGCATAAGCTTTATACGAGGTAAAACAGATTTATTTGGGGTTTGGACCCCATTGGGAGTTGGGCATCTGAGTGTTAAAGACAGGAACACTCCTTAAGCGTGCAGCTTTGGGGCATGTGGTTCAGCCCCTGGGTCTGTGTTGGATCAGACTGGCCTGTCTGGCTCAACAAGACAAGGTGCTGGAGTCCCAAGCTGGCAGGGAAAGCAGGGGCAGAAGTAGTCTTAGCACATCCGTTGGCAGCCCCGAGGGGGTTTCTGTGATCCAACCCGTCACACTGTCTTTCACCCCAAATTAGTATGGGGAACATTTTTCTCTTGTGAATCAGATCCTTCCATATGGGAATAATGTGTTTTGTTCTGTTGTAAACCCTAAATAATGTGACATGTTTCTAAACAAACAAAGAATGCATTGAGTATATCCTCCAAATATACAAAATTATAAGGGATTTATAGGAGTGACCTTAGAAGTAATAGGATTTGCCTGGCACAAGAAGAAGGAATGCTGAAGGATATAAATCATGATATAACGTTGGGATATTAAGAGATATTCCTTTAAAGGTAGCAGAGGGGGGGAGGGGGAGGTTCCAGGTGGTAGTAAGGGCTAATAATGAAATACAATTCTTGAACTGAATCAGATAAGAAAAGGATTGAAGACATTGTTTATACACCAGCACCATCTACTGGATATTTGCAGGAGCAGCAGAGAAAATGAGAACTGAAATCTGAGAACAGACTTGGCCCATGTCCAATAGAAATCAGAGCGTAGCCCCCTGCATCAAGCTCAGAAATTAGCATATGTCATACTGAGATCATCTGTGCAGCTAGACAGTTGACTGAACCCAGCAAGAATCCTAAGGGCAACAGATGCCTGGACAGGGGAGTGGAGCCTTCCCAAAAGTGTGTGGGGGGGAGGAGGGCAAGGGGCCACTGCCCCTTTCATGGTCCCACACCCTGCCCTTTCTACCCGAGGCCCTGCCCCCAGCCTAGCCAGCAGGGCCGTCCTTAGGCTTTATGGTGCCCTAGGTGGAATTATTAAACTGGTGCCCCTGTGCCTGTCTTGCTCTTAGCAACACAAACATAAGCTTACAGTATTGGAAAACTTGCCAAAGGCATGTTACTAAAACCAGTTTAACTTAATTAAGCACATTGTAATGCTGATGGACTAGCACTAAAAAGTAGCACTATAGAAAAAATTCTGATTTGACAGAATAATGCAAATAATATCATTTTTTAAAATTTGTCAACATTTTATTGGAAATTTATATGAAGAGGTATTGAAACAAGGATTAGTTTTTAATTAAAAGCAATCTTTCTGGCTTTTCTGGGTGCAAAATCAGCAATAATATCATCATATGACAAAGACAAAGTGATGTCTTGTTCAATTGCAAGAATAACAAGATCAGTCAAGTGTTCCTGACTCATTGTAGAGCGGAGATAGTTTTTAATGAGCTTTAGTTTTGAGAAACTCCGTTCTCCTGATGCTACTGTTACGGAATTGTCGGTATGAATACGAGTGCAATGTACACATTAGGATATATGTCAACAAGTTTCTGATATGAATAAACTGTACAATGTCCATCATCGATTTTGCATGTGGCAACAACTCAATTTTTCGTACAGTTCAAGTCCATTTAAATCAAAATGTCACCTGCTTTCAGGAGGCTCTCTAGGTCAGGGTCCCCAACACGGTGCCGTGGGGTGCCATGGCGCCCGCAGGAGCCTCTCAATGCACCTGCGTACTGGCTGGAGGACGAGCATCTGCTGAAATGCCACCGAAATTCGGCGACATTTCGATGCTGACCCTCTGGATGACACTGCTTGCTGCCAACAAGCATCATCATCCAGAGGAGTCGCTGCCGAAATGCTGCCGAATTTTGGTGGCATTTCGGCAGATGCTCGTCCTCCACCATGGTCCTTCATCTGGCACCTGCCAGACAAAAAGGTGGGGACCACTGCTCTAGGTTCTTACAACTTTTTCATTAGTTGCTATTGTTTTCCTATTTCGTTGAATTAGTCCTGTCAGCCCTCTGCCAGCTGAGTGAAGGAACACCAGGCGACAGCGGGTTGAGTGGCTCAGCAGGTGTCTCAGCCGTCGGCCTGCTCAGCCCGCTGCCAATCTGGGGTTCCTGGGGTCCCAGGCCAAGCAGCGGGTGCGGTAGTGGGCTGGCAGCTGGGACCCCGGTGGCAATGGGCAGCAGCTGGAACCCCAGAGCAGTGGTGGGCTGAGCCAATCAGCCCACTGCTGCGTGCCATCAAAATCAGCTCGCGTGCCACCTTTGGCACATGTACCGTAGGTTTGCCGACCTTGCTTCTTGTACACTAGTAAGGAGATGAGCATATTACAGTTGTTGGAGGGCTCTATTTAGCAGTAACAGGGCTACAGGAAAGTCAGTCAACATTTTTTGTTTCTCTGATGAAAACTGGCCCACTCCCTTCCCGATACCAAACTTGTGACAAATAATTGTCCACAACTTAATTTTCTGTTTTTGGCTAAGATATTGATTTTAAAAAATTGAAATTGAATTAGGATTGTTAGCAAGCATTTTTGGCAAACAAATTTGCTCAAAGACAATCAAAATGGCAACACAGTACTGCTTTCATGCTTGGTTCAGCCCCTCTCCCCCCGCCTGCTGGTCCAACAGCTGCAGTAGAGGAGGAGATAGGTGGAAATCTCCTCCTCTACTGCAGCTGTTGGACCACCTTTTGGGTTACAGAGTGGCAACAGCAGCAGCAAACCCTCAGGTCCAATCATACGCAAATGGGCACCACCGCCAGCCCAACGGGCCATGGTGAAGTTAGCACAGCATCTGATCTCAGGGACGGGGCACCCATGGAGCCACAGCAGCTCATCCTGCCCTGTGCAGCTCCCCCCAGATGAGACGGATCATTGCCAGCCCAGGGGACAGACACGCTCCCCAGCTAGGGTGACCAGATCCAGATGTCCTGATTTTGTAGGGCCAGTCTCGATATTTGGGGCTTTGTCTTATATAGGCACCAATTACACCCACCTAGAGTGACCAGACAGCAAGTGTGAAAAATCAGGATGGGAGGTGGGGGCGAATAGGAGCCTATATAAGAAAAAGATCCCAAAATTATAAAAGTGGGACATCTGCTCACCCTACCCCAACCCCCTGTCCTGATTTTTCACACATGCTATCTGGCTATCCCCAGCCCAGCCATGTGTGACCATTCCAATCCTGGCTGCCTGTGAGGAAGTGAGTTACTTTCACTGTCATTCCTCAGCAGGTGGGCAGCCAGCCTCCCTCCACTCCAGCACCTCACCCAACCCAGCCCTTACAGCCCTCAAGCCAGGGGAAAGAGTCACACTCACAGGTGAGTTCCTTCCCCCACCCCTTCCCAGAGACTTCCCAGCAGCCAGTCCCCTCCCTCAGACTGTGCTGCATGAAGCTCTCTCTAGGATCCAGCAGACCTGCTCTTACATTCTCCACTGCTTCCCGTCTGTCTGGGCTCCCGGCAGAGTGGTGCCCCCAGAACTAGTGGTGCCCCAGGCAGCTGCCTGTTCTGCCTATGGCTAAGGACGGCCCTGCTAGCCAGAAGCTGGAGCAGGCTGGGAGCTGCGGACTCTTCACCTGCCCAGGGTGGAGGGGCTGAGAGCTGCTCCTGGTCCACGTCCCTGCCCCATGGGCCTCCCATCCAGAGCAGGTGGAGGGTTCGCAGCTCTTCACAGCTGCCTGCGCAGTTCTTACCCTGATCCAGCTCCAGCCGGGGGACAGGGCCTCAGAGCCACAGCCAGGCTTGGCAGCTGTGAGGAGCCCGAACCCTGCCCTGGGCAGGGACCCAGGGGGTGGGGACATGGGCCAGGGGCTTCTCTTGCCCTCCTCCCCACCTGCCCCAGGCAGGTGGAGGGTCTGTGGTGCCCCACTCTAGCCACGGTCTCCAGCTGGGCTCCAGCTGCCTGCCTGGTGGGGGGAATGGGGCTTAGGGGGAAGAGGAAGGGTGGGAGGGGGGCATGGTGACAAGTGGATCGGCCAGGCCTGTCCACTTTCAAAAAGTGGGTGAATCATGGTCCCCTATGCTGGAGGCCCTGCGCCCGGGCCAGCCATGCAGAAAGGACTGTTCCCCATCCCAGAATTAATAGGATAAGAAGTGATGGGATTTCATTTCAGAGATTATATTTTCTCTTCTATTTGTTAATATAAGTAACCACAAGTAATCTTGCTGAGTCTGCACTCTCTAGCGAGACCTCAAGTAACCATATTTTACATTTTAACTTCTTTATCCATCCAAGCAAATTGGCCTAAAAGAGATTGAAAACAGTAGGTATAAGCAATTGTTTGTGCTATTCTAAACTTGTCCATTTTCAACCAAAGCCATTTGAACAGTAGAAACCACACTCTTAAAAGTGCCATGAAGACAAATGCATCCTTAGAAGTGGGATAAATATGTTAGGTAATAAAGCACTGAGAACAGATGATCATAAATAAACGTAATAAGAAATTTTGGTAGCTTGCATTGTTTCTTGGTATAACTCATAAGC
Source organism: Chelonoidis abingdonii (assembly GCF_003597395.2). Classification (NCBI taxonomy): domain Eukaryota; kingdom Metazoa; phylum Chordata; order Testudines; family Testudinidae; genus Chelonoidis; species Chelonoidis abingdonii. The sequence goes on along the minus strand of NC_133779.1, from coordinate 11,466,989 downwards.
CTCAACTCCTCTGTGGTAATTGCTTTCAGGACTGTATTGTGTGTGTAGTTGTCATAAACAGATAGCTAAGGGTTAATGTCTCTTTTACCTGTAAAGGGTTAAGAACAGAGAACAACACCTGACTAGAGGACCAATCAGGAAACAGGATTTTTCAAATCTCAAGGGAGGGAAGTTTTGGGTGTGTTTTCTTTTGTCTCGTCTCTGTTGCTCTCTCGGCTCTGAGAGTGATCTCTCTATCTCCAGGCTTTCTAATCTTCTGTTTCCAAGTTGTGAGTACAAAGATAGAAAGACAATAGGCTTATATTGTTTTTTTGTATTTACATGTGTGTAGTTTGCTGGAATGTTTTAAATTGTATTTCTTTTTGGATAAGGCTGTTTATTCATTTTTTTCTTTTAAGCCAATAACCCTGTATATTGTCACCTTGATACAGAGACCATTTTTATGTCTTTTTCTTTCTTTTTATATAAAGCTTTCTTTTTAAAACCTGTTGGATTTTTTCCTAGTTGGGGCTCAAGGGGATTGAGTCTGCAGCTCACCAGGGAATTGGTGGGAGGAAGAAGACAGGGGGGAAGAGAAAATCTCTTTGTGTTAGAGTTACAAAGCTTGCATTTGCAGGGACTCTGAGTGAGGGTGAGAGAAACCTGATCTCTCTGTTTTGCGTTTCAAGGAATTGAAACAGGGTGATCTTCCAGGGTCATCCAGGGAGGGGGTTATTTCCCTTTGTTGTAAGACTCAGGGCATCTGAGTCTTGGGGTCCCCCAGGGAAGGTTTTGGGGAGACCAGAGTGAGTCAGGCACTGAAATTCCTGGCTGGTGGCAGCGCTAACAGATCTAAGCTGGTAATTAAGCTTGGAGGTTTCATGCAGGCACTCACATTTTGGACGCTAAGGTTCAGAATTGGGAATTATGCTTTATGACAGTAGTACACACCTAGAACATTGGTTGTGTCTACACTTGAGTGGTGACCTGTTGATTGTATATTAATATGGTTCTGGGTGAATTAATAAATTGTTGGTTGGTTAAACATAAGCAAGTGTCCGGATTTGAGAAACACGGTTCACGTTAAAAGCTGACCTGAAAAGAACTCAGCATTAAAATGAGTAAGCTAACACTCCCTGGACTCAATAAAAAGGAGTTATTCTATTCGATTCCATTCTGTAGTGGCCCTAAAACTTATCCAAACATAACCTAGTTTGTTAGATTTCAGCTTTAAAATCTAGCTGGCACCTCAGCAAATTCATAAAAATGGGCTTTCATGCTTACACCAAGCCGGCTGCTGCTCTACATACCCTGCTGTGAGGGCTCTCCAGGGATAAGGCTGCCTGGAAAGATTCTCTAAACTGGGATGAAGGCTGCCAAAAGGGCCTTCTAAGGCTTGAAGTCTGCCCTGGTGAAGGCACTGATACTTCCTTGTGTACACGGACAATAACCCTCCGCACATATTGTTAGAGAGCTTATTCCTTCACTCTCCCACTTCTCTGGTCCTTCTCGCATGAACAGAGAGCAACAATACCCGAAGTCTGAAGGTGCAAACAATTCGATGTTTATCGGGGTGAACTTCCAGCAAGCTTAAATCCAAGTTCCGTTTTCCTTATTTTTGAATCCCAACTTACTTCCTGTTTGCATCTAATTAATATAGTAATATTCTTAGCTATACCTTAACCAATCATTCTACTGAAATTTACCTAACCAATCCTAACATACTGTAACATGATTAGCTAACCAATTATATCCCACCACCTGAATTAGTTTACACCCAGCAAAATTAATTATACAGCAGACAGAAACAATCACAGAACAGAGTCCATGCAAATAAACAATAGCAAAGTGGGAACTATAATGACAAAACAATACAGAAGTGAGGATTTCACAATGACATCTAGAAAGACAAAGGTTTCCCAGCTGTGTCTATTGATAAGTGAGTTCTTATCAGACAGAAAACTATCAAACTAAATTTCCTTTTACATTTTCTAGCCTCTTCCCTTTATCTGGTGGTGACAGATCAGATCAGCTTTCTGACAGCCCCAGAATGCCCTATTTCAATGTGACTACCCTACACTTCCCAGCTTATGGCTGCTTCCACTGCTTAGCCACAGGCCTTAGCTTAAAAACAGGGCCTGAGACTGACACAATGAGAGCAGGCCCTTGCACAGATTCTTTCTTTTATACCTCTATAACTAGCTAAATGATAAACATACATCTAAATTCCTAAAGTATAGGCCTTTACAGACAGGTCTGAATATCTATATCCTAACACATTTCTGTTCTGCAAAATTGGGGGCACTAGAACAATGCTGAGCATCCAGCATGGGCAGTGTGCACACCCCTTTCTGCCCATGGCCCCGCCCCATTCTGACCCTTCTGTCCCCCTGCTCTCGCCGGGGAGCCTGCCGGTGCAGCCTCAAACCCCAGCCAGCCCAATGTAGCCCCGATCCCGGGCCGCCGAGTTCTGAGCCCCGCTGCAGCTTGGACCTGTGCTGTGGCAGGGAGCACACGTGGAGGTTAGGGGAGACTTAACCTTCCTCAGCCTCCATTACCTGCAACCCATGGCATCCAGATTGGCCAGCTATAACTCCTCTGTGGAATTCTGGTGTTCCAATGCCCTATCCAGGCTGCTGACACTAACTATCAGAACCAGAAGTGTCCGATGACCACAAAAACGTAAAGAAGTTACCATTCATGGCCATCTCTGCTGAAGTGGGCCAGGTTCCTACGCATCTGGAGTCATCCCGGGGACTCATGAGGAAACCCTGGAAGAGTCTGAAGATGGTGTGGGCCTTTAGATCTACATCAAGTTTGGAGCCTTGTTATCCAGAAAGTAAGGGTCATCATCCAGCCAAGTGCCATGGTCTTTGCCCCTGAATGGAGCAGCCTTCCCCTGGAAGCAGTGGGTCTAGATACAAGAGGAGAAGAGCAGGCTGGTAGGCAAGACCTGGAGTGAGTAAGGAAATCACCCAGATGGTGTTGTCCCAGACAGCAGCTGAGATGGTTCTCCAGGCCTCCCACTGGTGTACTTTCAGCTGACTGAAAGGCTGCGCTTAAAGAGATATTATCAATGGCTTGCTGTCAAATTGGGATGGGATATCTAATGGGGTCCCAGAGGGGTCAGTCCTGGGTCTGATGCCTATTCAATACTTTCATTAACAACTTGGCTAATGGAGTGGAGAGAAAGCTTATAAAATTTTTGATGATACCAAGCTGGGAGAGGTCGCATGAGCCCTTTGGAGAACAGCATTAGAATTCAAAATGACCTTGACAAATTGGAGAATTGGTCTGAATGCAACAAGATGAATTTCAATAAAGACAAGCGCACAGTACTTCACTTAGGAAGGAAAAATCAAATGCATAACTACAAAAGGGGGAATAAGTGGCTAGGTGGCAGTACTGCTGAAGAAGATCTGGGGTTAACAGTGGATCACAAACTGAGTGGGTCAACAATGTGACACGGCTGTGAAAAAGGCTAATATAATTCTGGGGTACATTACGAGGAGTGTTGTATGTAAGACATGGGAGGTAACTGTCTCGCTCTACTCGGCACTGGTGAGACCCCAGCTGGAGTTCTGTGTCCAACCACGAGTTTGGAAAGATGTGAACAAATTGGAAAAAGTCCAGAGGAGAACAACAAAAATGATCAAAGGTTTAGAAAAGGTGGAAAAGGATGAGGAAAAGTTAAAAAAAACCCTGGGCATGTTTAGTCTGGAAAAAAGAAAACAGAAGGGGGAGCTGATAACAGTCTTCCAGCTAAGGGCTGTTATAAAAAGGATGGGGATCAATTGTTCTCCATGTCAGCTGACAGTAGGACAAGAAGTAATGGGCTTAATCTGCAGCAAGGGGGGTTAGGTTTGGTAGTAGGAAAAACTTTCTAACTATCATGGTAGTGAAGCTCTGGAATAGGCTTCCAAGGGAGGATGTGGAACCCCCATCATGGGAAGTTTTTAAAAACAAGTTGGACAAACCCTTATCAGGGTTGTTCTAGGTTTACTTGGTCCTACCACAGGGCAGGGGGCTGGACTTAATGATTTCTCCAGGTCCCTTCCAGCCTGATATTTCTATGATGCTTCAGGCCACCTTGGACCCAAAAAGATTGAGTTGAATGTTGGCAGAAGATTTTACAGGGTGGTGATGGCTCAAGCTGTCCAGGAGTAATGCGGCAATTGCCCAGCTGGCAGCAGCAGAAGAAACCTGGGGCCAGAAGCAGGGCAACTCTCTAGCTGGCAGAGACCAGTGCACCCTTGGAGTTGGTAATATTGGTTTCCTGGAAGGTGGAGTCCAGCCATAGTGGTGCATCCTGTGTTCTGACCATGGTGGATCATTGACATTTCATGGTTCACATCCTCTCAAGTTCAGGTCACGCAGTCATGGCTACATTGTGCCTGTGGCCAGAACCATTCCTTGGGTAGGGTGAATCAGGGAGACCACTCCAGACCCTGCACTTTGGAGGGGCCCACAGGCCGGTGCTATTGGCCAGCGTGGTTGGACCCAGAAGACGAATCCATCACTGCCACAGAGCTTGCCATCTTGTTGGCAGTTAGTGGAGACAGCCCCAGCTTGGCCACCCACCTTTCAGTGCAACGAGTCTGCCACCCTGGCCAGAGCGCTGAGCTGCCAACAATAGCCCCATGGTAGGTGCTGGCAACTGCCAGCTGCCGCCGGTGGCCCAGCACCAGGCTGGATCCATCCCACTGGTCCATTTGCTGGTGCAGAGCGGGGCCCCCAAGCTGGTAGGGGCTGATTTGTCCCAGGCCCTGCACCCCCCTAGGGACAGCCCTGCCTGGGTCATCTATGACGGGCTCTCTCAGTGAGTGCTCAAAGCTTCCAAGCACAGAAACTCATACAATTGCATACACACCAGTTTTATGTTTACGGATTGTCATCGTCTCAGTTAGATCAACACTAAATTCCTCCCATAAAGTTAGATTGTCCATGTTCGTGGTATTGGCACAGAGGTGGGCAAACTATGGCCCGTGGGCTACATCCAGCTCATGGGACCGTCCTGTCCGGCCTCTGAGCTCCTGGCCAGGGAGGCTTGCTCCTGGCCTCTCCCTCACTGTTCCCCCTATCCCACAGGTGCAGTGTTCTGAGTGGCGGGCAGTGAGCTCCTGGGGCAGTGCAGCTGCAGAGCCTGGCCTGATCCGGTGCTTTATGCTGCGCAGCGCATAACTGGCTCCAGCTGGGCAGTGCGGCTGTAAGGGGGCAGGGAGGTGGATAGGGGTCAGGGCACTCAGAGGGCAGGGATGGGGCAGGAGTCTCAGGGGGACAGTCAGGAAGGAGAGGGGGGATTGGATGGGGTGGTGGGGTCTGTCAGGGGCAGGGGTTCCGGGGGCAGTCAGGGGACAGGGAGAAGGGGTGGTTGTATGGGGCAGGGGTCCTGGGAGGGCCGTCAGGAAAGAGAGGAGGGGTTGGATGGGGCAGCAGAAGGCAGTCAGGGACGGGGGTTCCAGTTTGTCTAAATTTGCATTTGGACATATTGAGCTCGAAGCCTGCTTTGCTGATGCAGTTTAGTACAGACTGCAAGTTATTGTCATGCTCCTCAGAAGTAGTTCCAAACATGATAATATCATCCAGATAGCACTGAACTCCATGTTGATTCTTCAGAATCAATGACATCATTTTTTGGAAGGCACTTGGGGCAGATGAAAGACTGTATGGAACACGTTTAAAACAGCATAGTCCCCTATGTGTAATAAATGCTGTGAGGTCTCTGCTATCTTCATGCAGCATAACCTGGTGGTATGTGCTCCGCAAATCAAGAGAAGAAAACATCTTTGCTCCACGGAGTTCTGCAAATACTTCTTCTATGTGAGGAAGAGGATGGCTGTCAATCACAATAGCTTTATTTGGCTCCCTTAAGTCCACACAAAGGCGAATGCCTCCACCCTTCTTCTGCGTAACCACTATAGGTGAAACCATTCCAAGGAGTTATTCATCCATAATGTCCCTTTGCACAAGTTTCTAAGGGGTAGCTGGCCACTGGAGAGTTCAGCGCTGGTAGTGGGTTTACAGCGCCTGCAACTTAGAACTGCCGCACCTGCAAGGCACATTCAGCGCTGCAACTCCCTGGCTGCAGCGCTGCTGGTACACCTGGTCTGTTGGTGGTATAATGATTGCAGCGCTTGTGACTGCAGCGCTGCTCGTCAAGTGTCGGCCACCAAAAGCACTGTAATTGGCCTCCAGGGTATTAGGAGGATCCTCAGAATGCTGTTCACAGGAAACCGGAAGGTGGCTGAACTCCGGGCACCGCGGAGCTGCTTATCTAAAAAACAAACACAGCTCCTGTTTGCGCGAGCGGCAGCGAGTGAGGCAGGCAGGGGAATTGCTTTGGAATGTTCACAGCTTGTTTGCTTGAGGAGAGAAGCCACATGGTGGAGGGGAGGGGAGAGTCCATGTTGAGCAGCTGCTTATGTGGTTACTGAAGGCTATTTAGGGAGTGCATATTTGCATTTAGTGAATAAGAGAGGTGGGTAGGGGAAGGGGTTGAAATTCTTTAAATGATTGAAGTTAGTGCTGATGCTATCTTCCAGTCCTCAGAATTTGCAAGGCAGGGAGCTGACACAACAGTGTCAGCTCCAAAAATCCACTCTCTCTGTCTCCCCCACGCCTCTGTCACACTCCACTCCACCCCCCTCTTTTTGAAACAGCATGTTTGCAGCCCACTTGAATTGCGGATAGCTGCCCACAATGCACCACTCCCAACAGCGCTGCAAATGCTGCAAATGTGGCCACACTGCAGCGCTGGTAGCTGTCAGTGTGGCCACACTGCAGCGCTGTCCCTACACAGCTGTACGAAGACAGCTGTAACTCCCAGCGCTGTACAGCTGTAAGTGTAGCCATACAGATCCTCTGAAACAGCTTCCCTGAATGAAAACAGTAAGTGCCGTAATTTCTGTCATACAAGCATCACATTAAAGCCACATGCCCACAGGCACAGGGGCAGCAGAGGTGTGGTCAGTGATTAAGGAAACTGTCCCAGTTGTTAGCTGGCAGAGTTTTGCAGCCGAACAAGAGACAGAACCCTTCCTAGGGAGCACAGAGAAATGTGTCTTAGGAAGGGGCCCAGAGCAGCCAAGCAGCAGCCATATTAAAAGAGTCAGATTAAAAAAGCAGCCAAGCAGCAGCCATTAGCTGAGAAGCAGGACGTCATGTCCTCACTTTCCATCTAAATTACATTAAAACATGTAATATCAGGATGTTACGAAGGAGATCCCATCCTAATAGCACCCACTGTCACCAGATAAAGAAACAGATCTTACGATGGTTAAAGAAAACTTAGTTTGACAGCATCCTTTCTGGCAAGAAATCACTTATCAATAGTTGTGATTGTGAAATCCTCATTTCTCTATTGTCTTGTCATTATGGTCCCCACTTCCCTATTGGTTATCTGTATGGTCTCTATCTGGTTCTGTAATTGTTTCTGTCTGCTGTATAATTAATTTTTCTAGGTGTAAGTTAATTAGGGTAGTGGGATATAATTGGTTAGAGAATTATGGTACAATATTAGGATTGGTTAGATAGATCTCAGTAAAATGACGGTTAAGGTATAGCTAAGCAAGACTCAAGTTTCACTATATACACTGGGGTCCAAGAAGGAGACCTGTGGGAAGAGAAGAAGAATAATAAGAAAGGACCTGGAAGAAGATCTCACTCCAAAGACTCAGCCTAAGATCAGAGCAGTTAAGAATCCTCTGCACGAGGACGAGACCAACCTTGCTTGGCCAACAGGGGAAGTTTGTCTGCCTGATCAGGATTGGTATGGGATATAGTTAAGGATAATTTGGCTCCGGATAAGGCATCTCAGTGTGCCAGGGCGGCTTCAGTATTACAGAATGCAACAGCTATACAGGCAAAAGCAGGAGAGAGTGAACAACTGAAATTGAAAGTATAAAACGTGAATGGAGAAGTATCTACATTACAAATGAAGCTGAGGGATTTTCCTGCTGCTGTTAGAAGAGTGTTACATTATCTCTGAAAACTTGTGGCAATCACGGGAGGTCCCAGATGATTAGGAAAAGGCAAATATACTGCCCATCCTTAAAAAAGGGAAGAAGAATAACCCAGGGAATTACAGCCTCACCTCAGTCCCTGGAAAAATCACGGAGCAGGTCCTCAAGGAAACCATTTTGAAGCACTTCGAGAAGAGGAAGGTGGTCAGGAACAGTCAACATGGATTCATCAAAGGCAAGTCATGCCTGACCAACCTGATTGCCTTCTGTGATGAGATAACTGGCTCTGTGGATATGGAGAAAGCAGTGGACATGATCTATCTTGACTTTAGCAAAGCTTTCGATATGGTCTCCCACAGTATTCCTGCAAGAAAGTTAAAGAAGTATGAGCTGGATGAATGGACTATAAGGTGTATAGTAAGTAGAGGCCCTGAGAGATAAACCTTGGTATCAGAGGCCCGGTATGAGGCCTGAGGCCTGAACTAAAATAATGGTCAAGACTTTGCTAACATAAAGCAAAGTTAAGCTGTGAGCCAGAGGCAGGCTAGTGCTTCACAGAAGCTGCAGAAAGGGCTGATGCTGCAAGAAGATACATACTAAAAGGTACTGAACACTAAGAGTCACAGAAAATTCACATACTTGTACACTCCACACAGATAACAAGGAACAGGCTGACCCATCCTAAAGACAGGGGCAAAGGGTAATATGATGGATAGATTGTTTGTTTGAACCAACATGTACAAGGTGAGAGGCGGGCACCTTTACTACGTAGAGGGTTGTACCTTGCTGCGTAGAGGGTTGCACCTCAATATCTCAGGAGTGATGTGTAACTTGTTGTACCTGTGTATAAGATGCATCCTTGCGCGTATGTCTTTGTCCAGCCGAGGGGGCAGTGGAAAGTCCCGCCACTGACTGAGCTGAGTCCATTGCCAGGGGGCACTTTTTCGTAGTATGCCCTGAAATAGACTAAGAAATCTACAGGGAGCTACCATTGTGCACAATACGGCAATAAACCTGGCCAGTGCGCCTTCGTACCTTACTAGACTTTGTGGTCATTGGGGGTTCTCTTCGGGTCTGCTGTGTCAGCTATCTGCGCAGAGCTGGGGCAGCACACAGAGGGAACACACGCGTGCAGCCGAGTGATATTAACATTGAACAGAGCAGAGCATCACACCAGTAGCATTTTACAACACTGGTGACCCCGACCGCTGATCTGGTAAGTAAATGAGCTGTCCGCTGTAAGAATCGCAATCTAACATGGCAGAAAACCTCAGGCTAGGGAACCCCCTAATCCCCTCCCTTATAATCCCCATAGAGTTTAATAACTCTTGGACCCGCTAATTTGCCAATAAGGGGGGTCCATATAAATTTAAAAAAGAGAATGGGGAAACATGAACTGACACAGCAATATTTTATAATAGTAATAAAAGTAAAAATGCAAGACTTTTGCAATTTATGTCTATGGCAGTCAGATGGCTTAGACAGCATGCTGACTTGCTGGCCAAACAAGTAACAGAAAAAAAGGAGAAGTAGAAGAGGCAACCCGGGCAGTTGAGCACTGGAAAGCCCAAGCTCTTTTAGCAGAGCAACAGGCGGTCCAGACTCATGATATGCTTGAGCAAGTAAAACAGGAAAATAAAAAATGGGTGACAGCTGTAGAAAACCTGCAGAAGCATAAAGTGTCGTCCCCTGGTGTTCAACGCACTTCAGGTGCTGTTACGGTGCCTGAAGAATGGGGACAGAAGCGGAAAGAGGTGGTCCTAGTAAAATTAAAAGATGAAACTGGGTCCACTGCATTGCAACTACCACCTTATGATAAAAAGCTGGGTTCCAGTTAAACTTAAACCGGAACCTAGACTGGTGCCTGTCAGAACGGGACAAGTAAGTGCACAGAAGGAAAGAGTAGCAAACAATACTCTCACTGAATTGGTAAATCAAATAAAGAAAAAAATGGAACAGTTCACAGAGCACATTAGGAGACAGGAGCTGCGACGCGATCGCAGGGGAGTGAATAAAAAAGAATGTCAAAGTAAAAAACTGAAATCAAGCGAGTCAACTCCTAGAATTAATGCATTAACACATGGAGCTGCCCAGAAACAGTTAACTGCAGCAAAAAAGGGTGCTCCCACTATCCATTTGGCATGCACACAAAAGCAACAGACACTGGGAGAACAAATTCAGGTTTTACAAGAGCAGGTAACTACCCCCAATCTCCTCTCAGAGCTAAGATAAAAACCAGAGGCGCAATTCACAACTGTGCAGGTTCCCAATTGCTTTGATCCATGGAACCATGCTCCATGCTCATATCTGAAACTATAACCTTCTTTCTCAAATATTTTTACATACCAGTTAAGTTGTGTCTTTCATATGTTTTCTCAGTTTGCTAAACTCGCTGCTGCTGCCTGTATTTTCAAATACCTTAATGGAGTTAATCTCTCTTGGCTCAGGTCTCGCTACCTTCCTAGGTTGCTCTTCACCCCTCCTTTCCCCCCACCTCTCCTCACTTCTGCTCTCTCTCTTTGTTTTAAAAGTTAAAAGTTATAGTTTTTACAGAAAGCAATTAAAAACAGAACAAAACAAGAAACAAAAAGAAACAAGGTAAAAACTTTAAATCCAGTAAATTAATATTTTTAACCCTTCAAAAATGCAATAGCTGAAATTATTCCTAACTTTCTTAAAAATATGGTTCCCAAGCAACAGAACTGCACTCTCTGCTTCTAATCCTAACCATTAACTAATATTTAAAACATAGGCTTTTCTTATTTCCATATAGCAGAGTTTTAAAATAATGTTAAATATAAAGTAATGCAAAATTCCTGGTTACCAAATTAATACAATACATTTGTCAAATATTAATATATTTTTATCAAATTTATACTACAAGTTTTAAATAAGGTAATAACTTGTTTATTCAAATGTTTAACCCTTTTTACTTTTTTTTTTTTAGTTGTGTTATTTTGTATAGTTATAAACAGAATTTCAGCGCCATTTGTATTTAATTGTAAATTTGTCCTGTATGTCATGTGTGTGTCTTGTCTCTATGTTGTGTGTGTCACATAGCTTTTTTTTTAAATTATTTTTATTTTGTTGCAACAAAATTCAATTTTATACCCTTTTTTTAAAAAAAAAAACATATGTACATGTGGTACCACACTATTTTAAAATCATGGCTGGGGTATAATCATAGTATTATTAACACCAATTTTTGTTCAAAGTTCAAAAAGGTTTCAGTTACAAATATATGTACATATATTTCTGCCTCAACAATAATGCAATTGCAAACAAAAAGAATTCTCTTTTATCATCGCAATTTTGTTTTTGAAGTTTTTTTTTAAAATTCGTTATTCAAAGAAAAAATGTAAGGGGAAACCTCAACATTAAGGTAAAAATAATGTTAACAAAATGTCAGTTTCTTCTTTGGGCTTTTTATAAACTTGTTTGCACTTTTAAATATAGTTACAGAGCTTTTTGGATTGTTGGCTTTGTGTTGAGAGCTTTAGACCTAAGGAACAGGACATTGCCAAGACTTTGGGGATGGTTATGGTTTGTGTTAGTACTCTGTTGTTGGTGTTTTCCGTGGGGATGCCCTCATTGATTCCTTCCTTTATTAAAAAAGATTTGGCTAACTCCCAGAAACCCTTCCCTGGTGGCTTGTTTTGGGGAGAGGACAGTTCATTGCTCCTGAGGCACCCAGGGGGTGTGGTATGTAAGTGTCCCAGGTCAACTGGGTGGGGGCTCGAGCCGGCTACGCATGGTGATTATGAAACAGAACCCTGGATTGACCGACGCCTTGTTGCTGCCTAACTCAGAGGGGCAAGAAGGGTTACACATACTGCCTCACATACAAATATATATGCCATTCCATATTATTCTTATTAAATTATTGGGAGTGTCTAAGACTCAATACTACACTTCTCAGGTCATGGTCCGGCTGCCTAACACTTCCAGGCCACCATAAGGGACTAAAAATAATTGGGATAATAAAATCTACTAACAATCGTAAGAGGGAATGTGCAGACTAAAAAAAATCAGGGGGATATAGTGTATGGATGGTTAAATAAGATAACCACATAACAGTGTTTGCCACTGGGTTATCTCCAGTTCCATCAATTTGCTTTTTGTCCGGGACGATGAGGTAAACATCTTCCGCCATAAAAGACAACAAGTGAGGGAATGTAGTAAGTAGAGGCCTGAGAGATAAACCTTTGTATCAAAGGCTGGTATGAGGCCTGAGGCCTGAACTAAATAATGGTCAGGACTTTGCTAACATAAACAAAGTTAAGCTGTGAGCCAGAGGCAGGCTTGCTCACAGAAGCTGGCTGAAGGGTGATGCTGCAAGAAGATACATACCTAAAAGGTACGAACACTGGACATCAGCATCCATATACTTGCAATCCACACAGATACAAGGAACAGGCTGACCCTCCCATACAAGGGCAAAGGGTATATGATGGATAGAGTTGTTTTGTTGAACCAACATGTCAAGGTGAGGGCGGCACCTTACTACGTAGAGGGTTGTACCTTGCTACGTAGAGGTGTGCACCTCAATACTCTCAGGAGTGATGTGTAACTTGTTTTACTGTGTATTAGATGCATCCCTGGGGCAGTGTCTTTGTCCAGCCGAGGAGGCAGTAGGAAAGTCCCGCCAGACTGAGCTGAGTCCATTTCGAGGGGGCACTTTTTTGTAGTATGCCTGAAATAGACTAAGACTCTAGGGAGCTACCATTGTGCACAATTACGGCAATAAACCTGGCCAATGCGCCTTCGTCCTTACTAGACTCTGTGGTCATTGGGGTTCTTCAGGTCTGCTGTGTCAGCTATCTACGCAGAGCTGGGACAGCACACAGAGGGAACACAGCATGCAGCCGAGTGATATCAACATTGAACAGAGCAGAGCACCGCATCTGTAGCATCTGACAGGTGGATAGGAAGCTGGTGACTGTTGGGTCACGGTAGTGTCAATGGCTCATGTCTTAGTTGGCAGTGAGGTTCGCAGGGTGCCAGGAGTGGTCCTGGGCCAGTTTATTATACATCTGTTGTTAATGATGGATGATGGGATGGATTGCAACTCCAGCAGTTTCGCAGATGACACTAAGCCTGTGGGGAGAAGGTGATATGCGTGGGAGAGTAGGTATCGGGGTCGGAGTGACCTAGAACCATTTGGAGGATTGGGGCAAAGAACCTCTTGAGGTTCAACAAGGACAAGTACAGAGCCTGACTTAAGAAGGAATATCCATGCACCACTACAGGCTGGGAACTGAATGGCTAGCCGAGTAGTTCGGCAGAGAAAAAACCTGGAGGATTACAGTGGGATGAGAAGCTGGATATGAAGTTAGGCAGTGTGCCCTTCGTTGCCAGAAGGCTAACGCATATTGGGGCTTTAGTAGGAGCTTGCCAGCAGATGCGAGGGAAGTGATTATTTCCTCTATTTGGCACTGAGTGAGGCACATCTGGACAGTATTGCATTCAAAGAGAGATTAAAATAAGGGTCATAGACTTTGCTAACATAAAGCAAATTAACTGGAGCCAAGGCAGCTTCTCACAAGAAAGCTGGCAATGAAAAGGGCTGATGCGCAAAAGATACATAACCTAAAAGGTACGAACACTAGAGATCAGAACATCAATAACTTGTACACTCCACCCAGATAACAAAGGAACAGGCTGAACACCAATCCTAAAGACAGGGCAAAGGTAATAGAGATAGAGTGGTTTTGTTGAAACCAACATTACACAAGGTGAGGCTGCACACCTTACACTAAGGGTTGTAACCTTGCTGCGTAGAGGGCACCTCAATATCTCAGGAGTGAATTTGTAACTGTTTTACCTGTGTAATAAGAAGCATCCTTCGCGGTGTCGTTGTCCAACCCAGGGGCATGGAAATCCCGCCACAGACTGAGCTGAGTCCATGCCAGGGGCACGTTCGAGTATCCCGAAAAGACAAAAATCTACAAGACTACCATTGTCACAAACGGCAAAAACCTGGCCCAGTGCGCCTTCGTACCTTAACAAAACTGTGTCAGTGGTTCTCTGGGTCTGCTGTGTCAGCTATCTGCCCAAGGAGCTGGGCAGCACACAGAGGAAACACACCGCTGCAGCGAGTGATATAACATCGAACAAGAAGCAAAGCAGCACTCACAATAGCCATTTTACACACTGGTGACCCCCGACCCGATCTGGTAAGTAAATGAGCTGTCCGCCTGTAAGAATCGCAATCAACATGGCAGAAACGCTCAGCTGGAGGGAACCCCTAACCCCTCCCTATAACCCCATCAGAGTTTAATAACTCTTGACCCCTAATTTGCCAATAAGGGGGTCCATATAATTTAAAAAAGAGATGGGGAAACATGAAACTGACACAGCAATATTATTATAAAGTAAAAAGTAAAAAGCAAACTTGCAATTAAAGTCTATGGCAGTCAGATGCTTAGACAGCATCGACTTTGCGCCAAAGCAAGTAACAGAAAAAAGGAGAATAAAAGGCAACCCGGCAGTTGAGCACTGGAAAGCGCAACCTTTTAGCAGAGCAACACGGCGTCCAGACACATGAATTGGCTTGAGCAAGTAAACAGGAAAATAAAGAAGGGTGACACGTAGAAAACCTGCAGAAGGCATAAAGTGTCGTCCCCTGGTGTTCATTCGCACTCAGGATCGCCTGTACGGTGCTGAAGAATGAGGGACAGAAGCGAAAGGGTGGCCTACTTGTAAATTAAAAGATAGACACTGGGTCAACTTTGCATGCACGTACCAACCTTATATAAAAAGCTGGGTTCCAGTGTAAACTGTAAACCGGAACCTAGAACTGGTTGCCTTTATTCGGGGAGAACGGGACAAGTAAGTGTCACAAGAGAAAAGAGTAGCGAAACAATACCTCTCACCTGAATTGGATAATCAAATAAATGAAAAATGGAACAGTTCACAGAGCACATTAAGGTAGACAGGAGTGCGACGCGATCTGCAGGGAGTGTATAAAAAGAATGTCAAATAAAAAACTGAAATCAGGAGTCAATCTCCTAAATTAATCATAACACATGGAGCTGCCAAAACCATTAACGCAGCAAAAAAAGGTCTCCACCTAATCCATTGGCATCCACAAAACACCAACACGGAGAACAAATTAAGGTTACAAGAGCAGGTAACTACCGCCCAACTGCCTCTCAGAGACCTAAGATAAAAACCGAGGCGCAAGTTCACAAACTGGCAGGCCCCAATGCTTTGATCCATGGACCTGCTCCACTGCATATCTGAAAACTATAACCTCTTTCTCAAATATTTACACATACCAGTTAAGTTGGTCCTTCATATGTTTTCTCAGATTTGCTAAACTCAGCTGCGGCTGCCTGTAGATTCAAATACCTTAAGGGAGTTAATCTCCTGCTCAGTCTCGCTAACCTCCTAGGTTCTTCACCCCTTTCCCCCCACTGCCTCCTGCACTCTGCTCATCTCTCTTGATAAAGTTAAAAGTTTATAGTTTTACAGAAAGCAATAAACAAACCAAACAAGAAACAAATAGAAACAAGTAAAAACTTTAAATCAGTAAATTAATATTTTTAACCCTGTCAAAAAGTGCAATAGCTAAATTATTCTAACTTCTTAAAAATATGTTCCAAGCAACAGAACTGCACTCCTGCTTTCTAATCCAAACATTAACTAAATATAAAACATAGGCTTTCTTATTTCCAATAGGCAAGTTTATAAAAATGAATATAAAGTAATGCAAATTCTGGGTTACCAAATAATCAATACATTTGTCAAATATTAATATATTTGTATCAAATTTAACTACAAGTTTTAAATATAGGTAAAACTTGTTATTCAAGTTAAACCCTTTTACTTTTTTTTTTTTAGTTGTGTTATGTATAGTTATAAACAGAATTCAGCGCATTTGTATTAATTGTAAATTGTCCTGTATGTCAATTGTGTGTGTGCTTGTCTCTAGTGGTGTCAACATACTTTTTTTTAAATAGTATTATGTTGCAACAAAATTCAATTTAACCCTTTTTTAAAAAAAAACATATGTACATGGGTACCACACTATTAAAACAGGCGGGGTATAATCAAGTATTATTAAACCATTTTGTTCACAAAGTCAAAAAGGTCCAGTACAAATATTATGTACATATATTTCTGCCACAATAAGCAATTGCAAAAAAAAGAAATTCTTATCAATCGCAAATTATGTTATGGAAGTTTTTTAAAATTCTATCTCAAAAAAAATGGAGGGAAAACCTAACACTTAGGAAACATAAAATATTAGAAAAATGTAATTCTGTTGGCTTTTAATAGAACTTGTTTGCACTTTAAATATAGTTTAAAAGAATTCATAACAAAATGTTTAAAATAACATGTATCATAAAAGCAAGCAACAATTTCACACAGTTCCACCTTGGCTCCCAAACATAACAAAGTTATCTTGAGAGCTAGTATACCCTCAAACCTCATATTAAAATTATTTGGTTAATTTTATAGTGTTTAATTATAATGCTTTCTTTGTTAGTAATTAATGGAAGCAGTGGCAGGTAAAGTTGTGCTCTAGAGCATTACAAAAGTGAAATGTGTAGCACAAAGCAAATTTAACTCTAAAGCTGTTAAAAATTATGTACTAACTCTTTTGCTGTAACAAAGTGTTCAGCAAGGGAAAGCAATACACTTTTCATGGATAGATTGTGAGCTGATATTTTAGCCGTTAATTATACATTTTTAGTAATAATAGTTTGTAATGCACGCCCCAATGAAAATGAATGTCTAGGACAACAATTGCAAAAGTAATACTGTTTATAAAGGCCTCGCCCCATTACATTTTCTTATACATGTAAAACAACTAATTAAAACGTAGTTATAGTTTGGGTCTGAAAACCAAACAGACAAACAAAAATAAAAACTTTAACTATGTAATTAACAAAAGTTTAAGTGCATCCACAGATGTAAGATCCAGAAAATATCACACCCCTGAGACACCAAATAACTGTAATACATGAAGAAACCCCAAGCATCAAAAAAAGAAAAATGAAGTGCTTTACAAAAAAGAACTGGTCAAATACACCTCCCGTAGTAGACCATAATATGGACAATTAATAACAATCAGCTAAAAACCAACTACTGAGCCAGGAAAAACTGTCATTTAATTTCAAACGTGGTTACTGTACAAACAACTTGTGATACCAGCAGGCAGAGGGCAGCAAATAAGAGTGTTAAGCAGGGGCCCTTATTGCCCTGCCAAGGAGGAAGTTTGCTTAGTAGATTAACTAAACAGCTGTGCCAATAGAGCCGCCTGAACTCAGTAGCAGCACTCTGACTTCAGTTAGAGCACACTGACCAAGCTCATGGGATATAAACCCTGCTTCAGTCAGACAGGGTGGTAGTTGAAGAGAAAGGTTGATTGGAGCAGAGTCATGATGGCAGAAGATGAAGAGTTGTCCAGAGAAGAAATAGAAGGTTGGAGATGCTGCGGTGGGATTGAGGATAGCCCAACAGAACTCCCTAGTAAGGGGCACCGCAGGCTTGTATAGAGAGAGCGAGAAAACCCTTCAACAAGCTGACGGTATGAGAGGGAAGTATACCCAGGGGAAGAAACCGCTATCAAGTGGTTCAACTCACAACCCCAGGGCCCCTGGGTCGACTGGAGTAAGAGGGCGGGCCCAGGTCCTCCCTCTCACTCCCTCTCCAAGGACACCAGGGAGTGATAAGAAACCAGTTCGAGGCAAGCAATAGCGCCCTGAACCTACCCCAGAGAAGAGAGAGCCGCGAGAAAACGCAGAAACAGTCACCCGGCAATTTGCCACAAACTGTTATTGCTGTACTAACTGTATATCATGTACGGCTGTATTATCGCTGTAACAATGTTATAACTTTGCTAAAACGTTTACCAACACCAGGGTAAATCAACAACAACAAATGGAAGCCAACACATGAAGGCAGGAAAAAACAAAACATGGTAACGAAATAAGTTACAGTAACACAAAATGGGTAACAAATTCCCATTTGGTACCAGTCATAATTGGGTCATGCACTGCATCCTAATACTGAGGCATCATTTCTATCAAACAATCGTTCAGATGTCTGACCAATATTAAATCCTTGGCACAGCAACATTGAATAAATATAGTAACCTAGTGTTCAAGTTAGGTTATACTGGGAGATCATGCACAACTCTAGATGAAATCAACCTGGACCTACACCAACTACTGGTGTATCAAACACCACAGTACCAAGGAACGAGAAGTAAAACTAACATCCCACTCTGTTCCGTGCCCCATAAATTAACCAGAAGACAACCAGCATAGTATAAGCATACTATAACCAGATGGAACGACAGTTAACTAAACTTACACATATACTTATAATCTATAAAGGCTCAAATGTAAGTGCTACTGCTCCAAATTTCTTTAGCTTCTCATGAACACGGGGATCTAGCGTCCACAATCACCCATATCGCCAGTAGTCAAAACACCAGCCACCAGAATTAATCGAGAAGTGGTCACTGGCATTGCCACTAATAAAAGTGGTGTTCTATCCTCTGCATCAAAGTAACAAGAGACCAGAGTACACTACACACTGGAAAAACATGTAGGCGATAAGGCTTGGATATACAAACGTGGCATAGATACACATAGATACTTAAATACAGACGAAACAGAGCAGGAGAGCTGTACCCCTGACAGTGCTGGTGGGAATGGGAACGAGACCGAGAACGAATGTACCAGAATGTGAGGTCTCAAAGGTTATTGCATAGGCAACACCCTCAGCGAGTACCGGGAATGGCTATATTGAACATGTCTGGATCCCCAAATTCTTCATTTATTGGGGCAAGGAAAATAAAGGTCATGCACCTGTATATATGTCCAATGAGGAACTACGAACGACTGCTTATAACAAATGTCTCATAAAATTAAGATGACACTTGCTAGACAGGACCCATGGTTCCAAACCAGTGACTGAAGAGAGCATCGCAGTGGGGAACAGTATTTGGCGCTGGTCGGAGCAGTTGCCTTATGGTGCTAGAGAAGCTTATCAACTTGTCCATCCCTCTCTAACTTACCCTCACAGCTGGGAATAGCCAAGATTGATGTTTTAATATCCATCACAGATACTCCGTAGAATCAACAAATTGCGAACGAAACTCACACTATGGCCAGTAAGGCAGACACTATCAACTGCGAGGCTCCCGACTATTACTGAAATCACAAATAAAACTCAGAACACGAGTGCTGTGCTAACAGTGCAGAACCTGAATGGCAACACTGTGCAATAGAAGCAGCACTGTGCAGTGGAAGCAAGTGCGGGGAGGGCTGCGAGGCACCCAATCGCGACACTGCGAGTGGACGGGCGGGTCCAAGCAGAAGTAGCTGCTAGGGATTGTGGCGATCTATTGACTCTGCCAGAGCTCGGGCATAATCTGCAGGACAACTGCTTAAGATGCAACACTCATGAGGCAGCTGCTGCCGAGCGAAGCATGTGACGGACTGACGGCACGGAGAGCAGAGATGAGCGGCATCTGGCTCGAACGCACGAAGTCAGCCAGTCCGAAGACCAGCGGAGACGCCAGAAGGCGCCTGATAGAGGTGACCCAAACTGACGCAAGAGTGCTGTTCTCATCTCCAGGCTGAGCGTATCGCGCCTCCTCTATCAGAAGACTCTGAATTCTGGGTCGGCTAAGTTGACCATAGCCAAGACGTGAATTGAGTGATCTTTGATGCCATTGCCGACGCACACACCCTCAATAGGAAAAGAAACTATTGAGCCCACAATGCCACTGGGTTATTGCCGCTTAACCTTATGTTATATCGGACGCTGGTCCGTCCTATTCCAGGGCATCGCCCACTTGATCCCCTTCCTTTACTCTATAAAAACATTTATTGACCAACTATCTCACACCTTCTCGTAGGGCAGAGGAGACATTATGCCTCTCTTCTACGAGCGAACACCCAGGCGAACCTCGTGGACCGTCATCTCAAAGCGTCTCAGCTCACCGGCAGCCCCGAGACCGGCACCACAGGTCCGTAAGACGAACAAGACCAGGTGTAAACTGAGAATACCCACCACCACTGACGAGCCAGGTCCTCGTAACTGCGGCCACTCAAGGAGGCTCAGAAGGTACACTAACATACCCGAGCACAGCATACATAAGCTGCCATAACCATATTCCGAGGCATACTACACTGTACTACAGATTAATTAGGAGTGCCAATACCTAAGACATACAACTCACCTCACATCTCTACAGCCACTAGGGGCCCAGGAGGGACTAAACGACTCCACGCCCACCATACAAGACTAACAACAATATAGGATAAGTAACAAGCTCACCTACAATCTGAAGAGCGGAAGTGCATGACATAAAAAAACAGGGAATAAGGCTATGACAGAGAAATATATAGATACCAGCTAACCACACGTGAAGTAACGCCACACACCAGCGTTGACACGTAAACATGACATATTCTTATCTATCGGGCCGACTATCGCGGTAGAAGCACTCCCAGAAAAGACATAGTGAATAATAAAGAGCAGGATATAATAGCCAAAATATGAGTCCAACGAAGATAAAGCACGGTGGAGATGACACAGAGGCCTGCGTCTATATGAAGAGAACTGAGCAAGGCTCTCTAATCTTCATAGTATGAACTGAGAGTGTCTGATACTAGTAATAGCCAGCTTATTATTCGGGTCGCAGGCGTAGCTGATATTATCCACAGTCTATACATTGAATCTTCGAGCAGAAGCACTAAGAGCAGCCTATAGTGTGCTTGCTCACTAAAAAGCTAGGTACAATAGAAAGGGCTGATCTTGGTCATAGAATATACCATACATAATATAGGTCGCACACCCCGAAACTCAACAGGAGCACTCCAATATCCAATCTTAGCATAGCGATTCACTACTAGACCTAAATACAAGGACAAAGACAGAACCCACATACCAAAAACCATCAGTAGTAATATCACAGAGCTACAATGTGGTATTGGTTGAATAACAGTAACTCAAGGTGAGGTGCCGCACCTATACGTAGGGAGCGATATGTACTTGCTACGTTAGAGTAGTGCCCTCAATACCCAGAAGTGCATGTGTACACTTTTTTACAGTGTATAAGAATGCATTCCCTGGGGCAGGTCTCTTGTGCCGACGGAGTACAGATAGGACATCCCGACCAGACTGGACTTGAGTGCCATTTCGCAGGGGCATTTTTGTAGTTGCCCCTGAATCGGACCTAGACATCTACGGAGCACATTGCATCAATGGTGCACATAAACCATTGGCCAATAGCGCACTTCGGTCCATCGAGACTCGTGTGTCGACAATTGGGGGTTTCTTTCTCCAGGGTCTGCTGTGTCAGGCATCTAACGCAGAGCTGGGACTATTTGCACACACCGGCGAACTCAGCATCAGCGGTCTGATTTAACATGAACAGAGCAGAGCACCGCATCGGTACATCATGACAGCGTGAAGGAAGCTGGTATACGTTGGTTTCCACGGTGTAGTGATCAATGGCTCATGCGAGTTGCAGGATGGTTCACAAGGGCACAGGAATACGTCTCGGGCCAGTTATTTTAACATCGTTTAATGATCTGGATGATGGATGGATGTACCTCAGCAAGTTCGCAGATGACACTAAGCCGTGGGGAAGAGGTAGTATGCTGAAGAGTAGGATCAGGGTCCGAAGTGACTAGAACATTGAGATTGGGCAAAAGACCTAACTGAGGTTCAAACAAGGACAAGTACAGAGTCGTGATTACTAGGAATAATCATGCAACCATACAGGCTGGAACGACTGGCTAGCGATAGTATCTGCAGAATAAAACCTGAGGATTACAGTGATAGAGCTGGATATGAGTTAGCAGTGTGCCCTTGTGCCAAGAAGGCTAAGCATATTGGGCTATTAGTAGGACATTGCCAGCAGATGCGAGGAAGTGTATTATCCTCTATTTGGCACGAGTGAGGCAACATCTGGAGCTATGCATCCAGTTGGCTG
>NC_133779.1:11434649-11436977 GCF_003597395.2 Chelonoidis abingdonii | reverse complement strand
ATTGCATCCAGTTTTGGGCTCCCCACTACGGAAAGGATGTGGACAAATTGGAAAGAGTCTAGCAGAGGGCAATGAAAATGATCAAGGGGCTGGGGCACATGACTTACAAGGAGGGGATTAGGGAACTGGGCTTGTTCAGTCTGCAGAAGAGAAGAGTGAGGGGGGACTTGATAGCAGCCTTCAACTACCTGAAGGAGGGTCTAAAGAGGATGGAGCTTGGCTGTCCTCAGTGGTGGCAGCAGGGCTCTAGCTATTTCGCCGCCCCAAGCACGGCGGCACACCACAGGGGGCACTCTGTCTGTCGCCGGTCCCATGGCTTCGGTGGACCTCCCGCAGACGTGCCTGTGGCGGGTCCGCTGATCCTGTGGCTCTGGTGGACCTCCTGCAGGCGTGCCTGCAGATGCTCCACCAAGCCACGGGACCACTGGACCCTCCGCAGATCCACTGGAGCTGCCTGCCATCCTCCCGGTGACCAGCAGAGTGCGCCGCTGCGGCATGCCGCCCCAAGCACGCACTTGGCGTGCTGGGGCCTGGAGCCGCCCCTGGATGACAGATGGCAGAACAAGGAGCAATGGTCTCAAGTTGCAGTGGGGGAGGTCTAAATTGTATATTAGGAAACACTATTTCACTAGGAGGGTGGTGAAGCACTGGAATGGGTTACCTAGGGAGGTCATGGAATCTCCAGCCTTAGAGGTTTTAAGGCCTGGCTTGACAAATCCCTGGCTGGGATGATTTAGCTGGAAATTGGTCCTGCTTTGAGCAGAGGGGTTGGACTAGATGACCTGAGGTCTCTTCCAATCCTAATCTTATGTGATTCTATGAAAGGCAAGATCAGGCTCAGAGAAGCAGCGACCATGTGGCCTGCCGACAGCACATAGAGAGACTGAAAAATATGTTGGAAGCCCAGAGAGGTATAGTTGCAGCAGTAAGGGGAGGAGTAAGTGTGGGCACTGGGGATACAGACACCTGGGATGATACTTGGAATGGGAATAGTTGGATCAATCCTGAATGGAAAGATCCTGGATGGTCTTACTCCCCCTTATGCCTTTTCTGAAGGGCCCTATGCCCCTGTGCAAAAAGAATTGCAGGATTTGAAATTAAAGGCACAACAAGTGAATCCTGTTGCTCCAGTTCCCACGAGAGTGATAACAAAAACAGAACCTAATCCAGACGATGTACAGCAACAAAGTGAAAGAAGGCAAAATATTACAGAGGTTTCTGATTTTACCCCAGATCAGGTGCAGGTGACTGCTCAGTTATTGGGATCCCTAGATAAAGATACGTGTCCGGACTGCATGATGAAGGTGTTGGCGCCAACTGCATGGAGGCCGGCAGATAAAAAAGGTTTAGCCTAGGCCTGTACTAATGCTTCTGACTGGGCAGTATTACGGGATGCTGAGGAGTGGTTATTTACAAACAATGCTGCTGCCAGCGTGTGGGACTGGGCGAAGGAAATAATGACGGCAGTGATGTCGGCCGAACAACTGGGCAGATTGTTCTCTGCAACAGAACAAGGCCCCCAGGAGTTCCCAGAACTGTATCTCAAGGAACGAAAATGGACTTCATGTAGAATTAAGCACATGGGTTTATTACACACAGAGCTGGCGGAATGTCACTTTGCTTATTAGGCTCAGAGACACTGCCAATCAATTGATTACAATAGATTATATAGGTTAATCCATGGGCAGAGGGAAGCAATGGGGTAGGATGTCCTGAGCCCCTGGATAGATCGAGCAGCAAGACAAGATAAGCACAATAAGCCAATAGTCTAAAAGATTACATAATGGCTCCGCCCATGGTTTCAGGGCGTTAGTACACAAGTGTTTTCCTTTAAACAATGTATAAA
Organism: Chelonoidis abingdonii; assembly: GCF_003597395.2. Classification (NCBI taxonomy): domain Eukaryota; kingdom Metazoa; phylum Chordata; order Testudines; family Testudinidae; genus Chelonoidis; species Chelonoidis abingdonii. Next base: position 11,435,131 of record NC_133779.1, on the reverse strand, counting down.
GTGTATAAATTTAAAATATTTATGTTGAATTCTGATTTGGGGTCCATAGGAATGAGGTAGCTCCTTAATTGTCCAACAGCTACATTCCTGGAGGTTAAAGCAAAAAAGGCATTGAAAAGTACCCCAGTCCTCACTTACAGACAGCCCCCCAACCTGAAGCAAATACTCACCAGCAACCGGACACCATACAACATAAACACTAACCCAGGAACCTATCCTTGCAACAAAGCCCGATGCCAACTCTGTCCACATATCTATTCAAGTGACACCATCATAGGATCTAATCACATCAGCCACACCCTCAGCTGCTCATTCGCCTGCACATCTACCAACATGTTCTCAGTGGTACCAGAAGACAGAACAAGGAGTAATGGTCTCAAGTTGCAATGTGAGAGGTTTAGGCTGGATATTAGGAAAAACTTTTTCACTAGGAGCATGGTGAAGCACTGGAATGGGTTACTTAGGGAGGTGGTGGAATCTCC
>NC_133779.1:11376378-11434624 GCF_003597395.2 Chelonoidis abingdonii | reverse complement strand
TGGTGAGGTCCCACTGGGGTTCCTAGGATACTGTCACAATACAACAGCACGCTGCCACCCACATATCAGGAGTGTCATTCCAGGTGTCTGTGCCAGGCAGTTCAGCCCCACTCTGTAGTGTCAGTTCAGACCCACCATGTCAAGCCTTATTATATTCAGTCAAATGGGTTGGAGAAAAGTTTGAAAACATAGGCATAATAAATACCCCCATCTCCCTCCTTCAGTGGAACATAAACATCTACTCTGCAGTAAAACCCAAAAGCGGCTGGCCTGTGTCAGTGGACTCGGCGTGCGGCGCTGTCCAACGCAAATGTAGACATTCTGGGCCTCGGCTGGGAGCCCGAGCTCTGGGACCCTGTTGAGTGGGGAGGGTCCCCAGACCTGCAGCTTGAGTCCAAATCTCACACCGCGATTTTACAAGCCCATAGCCTGAGCCCCACAAGCCCCAGTCACCTTGACATGGGCCCGCTGCAAGTGACAACCCACTGGATTCTCTACGCCAACTGTTAAACTGCTAACAGTCTAGCTCACAGCGGCTGTACATGCCTCACCAGCTCAGAAGATTCGCGGCCAATAAGGAACAAAGCCTTCGTGTCAACATCTCGCAAAATGACTTGGACCAAAGCCAGTTCAACCCCTGAAGTATTAAGTAAAGAGCTACGAGCTGGAATATGGAAGCCGGAGAACAAAGAATCCAGGAACTCAGCTGCAGGAGGGAAGAGGTTAGATTTCAGGGCGGCTGACAGGTTACCATGCTACAGCATCTCAGACACACAAAGGTCGAGGTCAGACCTGCAGGAGGGACACAGAAGGCATCTAACAGCACCAAAAGAGGGCCACAGGCTCTGTTTCTTTGGGCCATCCATTGTACCAGCAGCACAACCTTCTAGCCATTTTTTTTGTTTTTTTTTTCGTCGCGACAACCGGAGTGCACCAGGAGCGGTCTGGGCTCCAGAGGCAGGCCGCTCGGCAGTCCCGCGGCAGAGCTGTTTGGGGAATCCACATTTAGCTGAAAGGCAGGCAGGTTCAGTCACAGCAGCAAGTGTCACCGGCATAAGCGCTGAAAAAATCATCAATTGCGTTTAAAACCCACAAGATATTAAAAAAATACAGGTCACGTTTTGGTTTCTTTTTATTGCCTTCTGGTTTCTGAGCTAAAAAGTTTACACTGAGGTCACATTTTCCAGCTTTTCCTCCATCATAATGCTAAACCTTGCTTTTATAGACAAGCAAAGCTTGGATTCTTACATCATTCATGCACTCCAAGGAGCTGGGGCCTCCAAGACAGATACTAAATATGGTCTGACTCATGACGTCACACGAAGTTGGCAATGCGCAGTTACTACATGACAGATGTTCAATAACAGCAAAAACAATCCTCCCAGTGATGATAAAGCCAAGGACCACGGATGCAGCTATGGAACGGCTTCCTGAGCTAGCTGAAATATAGAACTCAGAGCAACTTTTGGATACAGAGATCCTTGCCCTATGACAAAGCCCTGTCTGGAAGCGACATTCTATCCTCCTGCGCCTTAGAAATAAAAACCAACCAACCAACAACCCTAACCATAAGATGAGATTTTAGCCCAAAAGGGAGCAGAACCAGACTCCAAGGAGTCTCCCAACTGCTAATTGATATAAACATGGAGGTGACCACAAGCTATTGATGATGGCCTGTAACAAGCCATTTGGATTTGTTGGGGGACATTGCCTGATCCTGACCTACCTACCTACCTTCTCAGGCTCCATCCCCTTTGTGAGAGTTAGTAGCTGGCTGGACTCCCTCTGTGTTGCTGAAGATTATGTTTTATTTGGCATTTTGGAATTTTTCAAAGAAAAAGAAAGATGCAAGAGGAGCCTGGAGTGCAGTGACCCCTGACCCATGTCTCATGTTGACAGACATTAATCTTTGTAACCCCTCACCAGGTCCCTTCAAGAGGTACTTGACTGCTGCTGTTGGCCAAGGCTTGATTCAAGGTACTTCATCCTGTTAGATGCCTCAAACCTCTTTTACACAAACGCTTGTGCAAATACTTTTAGTCAATAGTTTTAGGGCTAACTTCAAAGTCTATTGGTCTCCTTCTAAGTTAACGGAAGAACTTTCTGTTTAAGGAAACAGGAAAGATGAAGGGCTATTGCACTTGGTTTCGTTATTCATAATCTTATACTTTCTAATCAGTTAATGGTACTGGATTAAAACCCAAAACAAAGTTATGTGATAACAGGTACTCAAAATTAACAACGTGGCTAACATTTTAGCCTATGATTTACGTGCACGAGCCACAGAATACCATTGCCCCTATGGTCAACACCAGATCCAAACAAAGAATCTGGTCACGCCAGTCCTTCACTAGACAGCAACAAGCAAGGTGAAAAAAAAAAAAACCTGCCATGTTTTCCTTGCTGGCCATAAAGTGTAAAATGCTGAGATTCCAATGCTAGAATTAATAGGGCCAAGGCAATGAAGCCAGTCAGCCTTGTATAAAATGGCACTTTTACTTTGTAGGCTACATCTGTACATACATAGGCCTACATACCTTTGTCAGGGACTTGTATGTGATGGCCCGTGGGGTCCTGTTTGGTTTCTTTCCCTTGGTTTTGTCTAGCAGTCCCAGCTAAAAAACCCTCCAATGGCAATCATCAGGGATCATACAACCCATCCTGGACAATGATCCTAACACTTACAGGCCTTGGGCTGCAGGCCAGTCTCGCCCCCAGTACCACCCCCTGCTCACCTGAAGCATATCTCACTAGTACTGCACACTGCACCGTATACTCTAGCTCAGGAAACCAAATCCATGCAACAAACCTCCATGCCCAAACTCTGCCCACACATATCTACACCAGCGACACCATCACAGGACCTAAACCAATGATCAGCCATCACCATATACCTGGTTCATTCACCTGCACGTTAACCAATGTATATATCCATCATATGCCAGCAATGCCCCCTGACATATGTACATCGGCCAAAACTGGACAGTCCCTACGGAAAGATAAATGGACACAAATCAGAGATATTAAGGAATGAACAATCATAGGAACTGTAGAACACGTCAGCCTCGCCTGGCCACACAAATAGCAGATCTTAAAAGAGTGGCCATTCCCTGCAGCAAAAAAACTTCAGGACCTAGACTTCAAGAGAAACTGCTGAGCTCAGTTCATCTGCAAATTTGACACCATCAAGCTCAGGATTATAAACAAATCGTAATCTGTGAATGCTTGCCAACTAAACAAACCAGTGGTTTCTCCTGTCCCTTGGTTTGTGCGGAACACCTTCAACTGCTAAACAGGGGTCTACCTCCCTAGCATGTGAAGGCTAACCTCGTGGTATCTCAGCTTGCTTCTCGCTGCATATGGATACACCGTGCCGGCGCGTGAAATATTACTTACAGGGATCGCGAGCGGAGAGTGGGGTATCAACTCACTTTGGGAATAGCGCGATGCTCTCAGAGACGTCGTTTAGTTGCTATAAGGTGCCGGACAGGATGTCTTGCTGCTTTAGCAAGAGTCGCAGAACGTAACAAGCTAGGTCTTCCCTCGGAATACTATAGGCTCCTGAGTTACTTAAGTGGATGGTTTGGTGTGGCTATTTACGTAACTAATTGTCCCACCAAAATGGTCCAAAAGACACTTATGAATAAAGAGGCAAAAAGTGTTGAGCAGGGTCTGATAAGTTGTTGATACTTTTCCCTGTTGAGGGTTTCTCACAGTACCAGGAAACTAGAGATAAGCCCAATCATGGTCTGATAAGACGACCTGTACTTTTTATATCTGTCTTACTAAGGCCCTCACTTTTAACCACAGTCAAAATGTCTCCTCAATGGCTAGTCTCAACAAACTAAAAGGTGTCAAGTATCAGAGGGGGTAGGCGTGTAAGTCCCCTGGAACTGTAAAAGCAAACAACGTTTTTATACGCGTCCTACGGCAATCACCACATTAAGTACCTTAATATCTTCATCTTGTGTTCCTACCCCCCCCACCCCCCTACCACCTCCTCAGCCCGAACCAGCAGGCCAACCTGGATAGAGCTTCACATACTGGGGTTCAGGAAGATTCCTCCAGGGAACTGGGCGCAGCCTGTGTAGGGTCTTTTTTTCGCTTCCTGCAACGTGGGTCGGCAACGTGGTCACTTGCTGGAAAAGACCTCTCTCGTACTTGAGGTCTTAAAACTATTGAAGGACTTTCAACTAAACTGTCATCAGACATAGTTTGTTAGAGAATTGTTAGGGAGTTGTGGGTGGAATGAGATTGGTGTGCCCTGCATTGTGCCAAAACCAATGAGGAGTGGTTGTGTTGTGTTGGAAGACTAGTGAAAAAATAAGGTCCTTTCTGACCCTTAATCCTGTCCTATTGTCTAGTCTGGGAAAAATAGAATCATTTGTGTAAAGAACCCACCATATCCCATCTTCTCTCTCTTGTTCAAACCTAATTAATGGGAATGGTACAAATATTCACTACACGTCATATCAGCTTCCTCGAGTTCTGTTTTTAAGTTTTTTTTTGCATAGCCCCCAACTCGCGTTGCGCATAGGCAGACGCGTGCACTTGCCGATGCAAAATGCCAACCTTCTCACTCCTTCCTGTTCATCGAAGTGTTAGAGAGGCTGAGTGTTCCTACTGATTTGGAATGTTAGCTTCTGCGATGGAGAAATTGGGGTCCATTTGTTTATCTTTTTGGCTTTGGTTTGTGCGGCCTCAGAGACGTCCGTTGGCCAGTATAATGGCAGGACAAGAGTAATGAAAAGCAGAGAGGGGAGTGCAAACCTACCAGCACTGATGGCTGTGGGGCTGGGGCTGTCTGGGAGGGCAATGAGGCATATATCTAGAACATAACTATCAGGGTTGAAAGGGACCCTCAGAGAGGTCACCTAAGTCCAACCCCTGCCTCAAAGCAGACCATCCCAACTAAAACATCCCAGCAGGGCTTCTGTCAAGCTGACCTTAAACCTCTAAAGAAGGAGACAGTTCACCCTTCAGTATGACCCGTTGGAGTCTCCCCTTTAACCAGTTCCTTATCCACCTTTCCATTTTCATATTGATCCCCATTTTTTCCAATTTAACTAATAATTCCCCATGTGGAACAGTATCAAAAGCCTTACTGAAATTGAGGTAAATTAGATCCACTGCGCTTCCTTTGTCTAAAAAATCTGTCACCTTCTCAAAGAAGGAGATCTGGTTGGCTTGGCACAATCTACCTTTTGTAAAACCATGTTGTATTTTGTCCCAATTACCATTGACCTCAATGTCCTTAACTACTTTCTCCTTCAGAATTTTTTCCAAGACTTTGCAATACTACAGATATCAAACTAACAGGCCTATAGTTACTCAGATCACTTTCTTTCCCTTTCTTAAAAATAGGAACTATGTTAGAAATTCTTCAGTCACACCTTCTATGGGCTATCTTGATTATCACTTCAAAAGTTTTTTTTTTCTCCTGCTGATGATAACTCATCTCAATCGATTGGCCTCTTACAGTTGGTATGGCTACTTCCACCTTTTCATGTTCTTTGTATGTATAAATATCTTCTTGCTGTATGTTCCATTCTATGCATCCAATGATGTGAGCTGTAGCCCACGAAAGCGTATGCTGAAATAAATTTGTTAGTCTCTAAGGTGCCACAAGTACTCATGTTTTTTTTGCGGATACAGACTTAGGCGAGGTCTACACTGGGGGGAGGGAGAGGTTGACCTAAGGTATGCAACTTCAGCTACGCGAATAGTGTAGCTGAAGTCGGTGTATCTTAGGTCAATTTACCTGGCCATGAGGACAGTGGTGAATCGACCGGTGCCACCCCCCCGTTGACTCCACTTCCACCTCTCGCCGTGGTGGAGTTCCGGAGTCAACGGCAGAGCGATCAGGGATCGATTTTATCGCATCTACACTAGACACGATAAATTGATCCCCGATAGATCGATCACTACCTGCCGATCCGACAGGTAGTGTAGACGTACCCTAACACAGGTGCTACACTGAAACCTGTCATTAGGATTCAAGATTACTTTAGAATTTACATAACCCTTTAGAAAAAAGTATACAACAGTGCAGTGATGCATTGACAGATGGTGTGATTCGCCTTGTAGTTTAAATGGCAGTTTAAATACCTCCCTATCCTTCCACCCCCGCCCCCACTCCTGGGTAATTCTACATTACACCTCATTCTGATGGATAAAGATAAGCAGCTCAAGGAGTTAAAAATTGACAGTTACCTAGATGAAAGTGATCATGAACTAATTTCATTTGCTGTGTGCAAACAGAATATAGGCCCAAACAGCAGACCTGTCAAGAGAAATCTGGACCCTTAGTACATCATTTTCTCTGGGGCCACACCTTGTCCCATTTCACCCCAGTTACAGATTTTTTTGGGGGAGGAGGGTGGTGTTTCTGATCTGGGACCCTGGTACATTTGTTCTTCCTTTCCCATTTGCCGTCAACCCTGTCAACCAGTAATATGAAATTTTGGAAGCTTGTAAAAATGGTCAATTTCCCAAAGCTGAAAAAAATCATGAGCAAAACCGAGTGGGAAGGAAATAATAAGCATAAAAATGTAATGATCGTTGAAAGTTGTTTAAGACTGCTGTATTAAATGCCCATAAACCTACAATTCTGGCATTTTTGGTTAAACACATCCTGGTTAAGTGGGGAGATGAAAGCAGCAAGGTTGCTTTGACATAATTTTCAGAAATGTCACATTTCAGTTTTTTAAAGGAATCTTATCTTTTAGTTCAAAAAAAAATAATCCCCATCAAGACATGAGGAGATGTCACAGAAGGGTTAATGTCACAGGAGAAATTGTTAGTAGTGAAGAAGTAGAATCAGATTGCTTGTCTACCAGTCTAGCTGCAACCCTACTGATATTGAAATCTACACCATGCAGTTTGTAACCAACCATTCTTGGCTCCAATATTGTATTTCAATGGACCAACCAGTTATGGGGCATGTTTTGTACGGCAACATTTTCACTTTCATGTTTACTCTTTGTGCTTAGTTATTTGTAGATTGTGGAGCTGAAAGATAAGGTTCATTAGCACCCTGACTTAGCAAAGAACTGTTCACAAAATGAAATGGCAGTTAGAAAGAAATTCTTTGAGGCTTGGAAAAGTAGTCTTCCTCTTTTATCTGCGTCATTTTGCTCTTTAATTATGGTAGTGGTTGAAGAAACAATTGAAAGTGGATTTAAATGTCCTCAAAGAAAGGGTTTAAGAATTTGCCTCGGCTTTTCCATTTTCATTGTCCCAGCCTTTATTTTGTTTGCCATGAGCTTGATTCTTCAGCGGGATTTCATTGCTCAGAATTTCTACTCAGAAAAATACAGTCACAAATACTGCTGTGAAATAGTGGGAAAGGCTGTTGGATCTTCTCTTTTATGGTGTGTGATTCTCCTCATTGATGGCCGATACAGTGAATGCATAAATACGGCATTCAAGGGAAACAGCACAGAACCCACAGCACAAACAATGCCAGCAGAGCTAGCCAGTGACTTTTCTACACTATCACAGGTAAGAGCCCATCTGACGTAAGGGACAGAACTACTTCAGGCATTTTGAAAACCCTGGAAAAAATATAGTTAGGGAAATGGTTTTATGTTGTAGAATGATTTATTAAGTAGTAGTTTTGAAACGTTATTTGAATATTTATAATTGTGCTGTATGTATTACTTAAAAAAATAGATATATCCATATAAGTTAATAAACTCATCCTTCATGAAACTAAAGCTTTTCCATTGAAAATATAACATATGGTAGAGTTACTGGAATACTTCCATTGGTATTTTGCACCCAGCTCCTAAAATGACTTCTATAAATAACTTTGAATAAAAGTTAGGGAAAAATGCTGGCTGGTGGATATGAAACAGTTATAAATGATTAAAAAGTACGTTGGTTCAAAGTCTGGGTCTCCTTTAAAATGTTAGCACTTGGCAACAACAATGATACCTGTATCAAGGGGTAGCCGTGTTAGCCTGTATTCACAAAAACAACGAGGAGTCCGGTGTCATCTTAAAGACTAACAGATTTATTTGTGTATAAGCTTTTATGGATAAAAAAACACTTCTTCGGATGCATGGAGTGAAAATTACAGATGCAGGCATTATATACTGACACATGAAGAGAAGGAAAGGAAGTTCCCTCACAAGTGGCGAACCAGTGTTGACAGGGCCAATTCGGTCAGGGAATTATTAAGAGTGGTCTACATCCACCCTGATCAAATTGGCCCTGTCAACACTGGTTCTTAATATATAAGAATTTAATAATCTCACCAAATTTAAGAAATTCTTTCATCAATAGTTTTTTTTATTATTATTTTACTGAATTTAACAGTGTACATTTTCTCAATAATTATCAGCTAATATTTATACCTGTGTCATGGTTCCTTCTGGGGGCATTCAAGTTTCAGAAAGTTCCAGAGGACTAGGGGAAAAGCCCAAGTTGTGGAAATATTTAAAAAGGATGACTCATGTAACTACAGGCTGGTTAGCTTCACACTGATCCTGGGCAAAATAATGGAGCAACTGATACAATATTCAGTGACTAAAGAATTAAAGGATGATAATATAATTCATGACAATCAACATGATTTTATGGACAATAGGTCTTATCAGATAAAGCTGATACTGTTTTCTGATCAGATCATAAGTTTGGCTGACAAAGGTTGCTGTGTTGACATATTTAAATTTCTGTAAAAGCATTAAATTAGTGTCACATGATATTCTGATAAAAGATAGCACATTAAGAAAACAATGTACGCCACCTTAAATGGATTTAAAACTGGCTAACTGCTAGCTCTCAAAAAGAAATTATAAATGGGGAATTGTCATCCAACAGGTCCAGTGCTATTTAATATCTTTATCTATGATCTGGTAGAAAATATAAAATCATTGGGAATAAAGTTTGCAGTTGACACAAGACTTGGTAGAATAATAAATATTGATAAAGACAGAATTTTAGCGGCTTTGCCAAATCCAAACTCCAAAACTTTTGAGTTTAGTTCATCAGTCTTAGTAACACTGAAAGATTCCGCCATTACCCATCCCCAAATCTGGTTGAAGAGAGTATTTTTGTTTAGTAAATAGATCTGTGTAGCTAATTTTATAGAATAGGACATATCTATTTTGATGGCATGCAAAAGATCCATAAAGAAAAATTCCCATGAAAATAACTAGCTTTGGTTTCCCCCCTCAGGTTTTTGGACTATTTGCCCTTTTTGTTATCATATGTGTCTACTGCCTATACACACTTTACCCACTCTGGTGCTGCTGTGTTGCTAAAGAAGAACGTAAGAAGATAGAGAGCCAGGGCATACTAGAGGAAGAAGTGCAAAGCTGTATAGCAAAAGAGAAAAAGTATGTGCAGGAAATAGTGAAGAATGTCCTGGTATCTAAGTTTCAGGATCACCTGAAAAATGTTTCAAATGGCATAAATATAAGAGGCTTATATGAAGAAGTGAAAAAGTCTCTTAACCCACCAGCAACATCTCAAACTCCTCAAATGGAAATTGAAATATGAAAAGCAATAAAGAGTTCTGTGGCACCTTATAGACTAACAGGTGAAATATGAAAGTTCCTTCTGAATTGGAAATCAGGCCAAGATAGCCAATACTGATGTAATCTTCATGGAAAAGGCTGCAGCCCACATCTGACTTTCCTATATCAATACAGCCAGAACCTCCCTGCCCCACTTTTTGAAAGAGTAACAAAAATAGAATTTAACATAAAAATCACACTTTATTATGTAGTGTGCATATTAGCAGGTAGAAAACATCTGTATGGCTGGGTGTTCCCCACAATATCCCCCACACATATTAAAAAATGTATGTAGAATTTAATATTATTTGCAGTGTTGTTGTACCTGTGTTGGTCCCAGGATATTAGAAAGACAAGATGGGTGAGGGAATATCTTGTATTGGATCAACTTTTCTTCGTGTGAGAGACAAGCTTTCAAGTTTACACAGAGCTCTTCTTCAGGTTCTGCATCTTATCTTTCTGAAGAATGTAATTGTCATGTCATTGATTTGTCCTCAAGAGAATAATCCTAAAGACTTCCAGTAATCTGCTGATCAGGACATATTCTGTTTATTGCAAGGCAGTTTCCTTGTGCATTGAAATCATAACCAAATATCCATGATGTTGAGGATTTTAAATCTGTGCCCAGTGTCTGTTTCAGAGCTGTACTTTTCTCAAAACATTTTTGGGTGCTGTTGTGGAACGTATCATTTGGCTTGGTCAGGTTTAAGGACCCTTTTCTAGTTTCTCTGTCATTGCTTGCACTTAGGACTGGACAAAAGCCGTCTGTTTAATAGCTCAGATGGTCAGTTAGTTTTCTTACTATGCTCACTGAATTTTCTTTGTAATTTTCTTTCTTATTTTTATGTATGAAACCTTAAAAATAAAATTATTTTGAAATACATCATTTGTTTCATCTTTTTTTATTTTTTAACCAGAATGATAGTGTTGCCCCCTTTTGACCTCAGAGGTTACTCAAAATTCGGGGTCTTGCAGGTTGTTCCAGTTGGGAGGAGAAACTGATGATTGAGTCAGATATCTTTGGTGCAGTCCTGTTTATTTACAAAGAATGGACAAAGGCCGGTTTCCTTGAGAACTGGAGGAGCAAACAACAGGTGATGATAGTCTCTTTGCTCGTGGCTCCAGGGAAGACACACTCAAGGCTGACCCTGGAGATAGCAGTGCAATGAAGCAAGAGAACCCTGGTGTTCTCAAATAGGGTGTTTCCCTGTACACAACTGATACAGTGGTGCAGAGGGTGCCCCAGCAACAGGGAGTGCCTGCTATCAGGGAATAGGTGTGTTTAATTGGTAGGGGTGGGACTGGGTGGAACCCCTCCCCTTCCCTTCTCTCCCTTTCCTGCCACTCTGCAATCCATTGGGCCACAGGGCTGGGGGTAGTGCAACCCCAACCCAAGGACAGAGAGTTGGTTACAGACCACCAAGAACAACGGGTGGAACAGTGGCGTGACGTTTGGAGAGAACAAAGAAAGAGCAGCCGCAGGCTGGAAACCAATGAGCTTTGACCCCACAGAAAAATAAAGTGCACTAAGTTGGCTTGTTTGTGGGGAGTGATCACTGTAGCATGTTCTGCGTTAGCTAAAATTAAGTGAAAATTAGTGTAAAAAATGAAGCCAGCCGGCCCCCTCTGAGCACCTGCTCTTTTCTTCAGTGTTAATTTTTGTGTATGTGGTAGTTTCAATGACTGCTGAAGGCAGGGTGTTTGTCAGGCTGTGCTGTCCCAGTGCTGCAGCTGCTCTGCTTCAGTTTCCCTGTTAGGGTCTTCATCCTGCCCTGGTGGCTCCCGGCTCAGCTCCCAGCCAGGTCTCTAGGAAAGTTCAACCTTCCCCAGCAGTGTCCAAAGTCGCAGTCCCTCCCCTGCCTGCCCCCTGGGCTCAGACTTCAGACCCCACCACTTAACCCTCAGCAGGTCCCTGATAAACCCATTGTCGGGTGTCAGGAGCCTTTTTCAGCTCAACATTTTATAGACTTTGTTCAGGTCCCATTCCATCTGTTTCCTTTGCAAAGACTCCTGATTGGTTCAGTCTCTCGTCACAAGAGAGTTTTTTCCTGTCTCTCAATCCTTCTCATACCTCTTCCACCCCACAACTCCGCAAAAGCGTGTTTGCGATGGGGTAACTGGGTAACATTTCAGGGCCTCTGCTACACGGGTGTAACCCTTCTGCCCCTCTGAGTTGGCAGCAACAAGGGCCGGGTTCAGTATCCAGGGGTTCCGTTTCAGTAACACAAGGCATAACCGGCTCGAGCCCCCACCCAGTGACCTGGGACACTTACATACCACACCCCCCTGGGTGCCTCCAGGAGGCAATACTTCCCCTCTCACAAGCACGGCGTCTGAATGTAACAAAATCTTTTTAATAAAGGAAGGAATCAATGCGGCATCCCATTGGAGAAACACCACAAACAGGATTATAACCTAAACCATAAACAAAAACCCACCTCCAAGTACGCTTGGCAATGTCCTTTTCCCCTTAGGGTCTTAAGTCCAATCACTCCAAAGTCCAACAACCCAAAAGTCTCTGGTCAGTGCCACCTCAGAATTCAAGAATTTATCTGTAGAATTTTACCCTGCCCCCCAAGCCTGGGTGGAAATTGGGTGGGGGGAAGTCCACACAGGGTGTTAAGGGGCACCTTAAGTGGGCCAGGGCCAACTGCTCTACCTCTCCATGAAGTTCTGCTGCAGCCTTCACCATGACCAGCTCCACCACACCAGCTGTGCTGCTCCTCCAGCCACCCCTGCAAACCACTTCACTCTGCTCACTGTTCCACGGGCTGCTCCAACACACTACAACTGCTCCACTCTGCCAGCCACTTAACAATAGGTCTTCAGACTCCCTCACTAGTTAACACACCACTCAATGATCTCAGTTCAGCTCTTTCAATTTCTAGCAAGGGAGCCCTGGTGCTGGTGCTCTAATGATCCAACACAAATTCAGCTCAGCAGTTTCTAGATGGATTCTTAATAGAATCAAAATTAGCTCTACTCTTCAACAGCAAGAGAAGACTGTACAATTAGTGTTCCAGACCCTCAAAAGGGGCCCATACTATCAAGTACACACACCAGACCCCAACCTCTCTCAACTCATAGGGTTTTGGAACCCATGTCCCTTGTCTAGCAAGTACCGCTCAACTGAGGTTGAGTCATTTCTGTCACAAAGCAGTCCCACAGCTCCCCATTCACACAATCAGGGTGACAAACTTTTTTCTTTCCTCCTGCCCCAATAACAAAGAAATTGGGGATTCCAGAGCTGTTAAAATCACCATCCCAAGCTGCTGTGGGGTTATGCTAAGTGGGGGTGGATGCCAATGCATTCTTAAAATTCTTTCCACACTCTACAATTCACCACCAGATGTCAGGGTAGCGCTCATCCTGACTCTGCTTACACGGGAATAGGACTAGATGATCTAATGGTCCCATCTGGAGTTAAACTCTGTGCAGCCTTTCTGCCAGGTGGAGTCGGCAATAACAAGGCTGGGTTCAATATCTAGTGAATCCTCATAATCACACAACACTGAAGTGGCTCGAGCCCCCATTCAGAAATCCTGGAGAACTTACCACCACCCCTGGGCAGGGTTGGATTAATCTTTTGTGGGCCCCAGCACCTGGACCGTGGCCCCTCCACCCGCCCATGCTCTAGCCCACTCAGCCTCTTTCCCCTGAGGTCCCACCTGCACTTAGCACTTAGACCTCATCCTGCTCGGTCTCTTCCGCCTTGAGGCCCTGCTCATCACTCACATAGGGGAGGAGTGGGCAGAGGAGCAAGCAGTGGGCAGCGACTAGGGGGAAGAGGTTGAGTGTGGGTGGAGCTGAGGGGTAGGGGTTAAGGTCTGGGTGCTGGTGCCATTGTAAACCCACTACTGTCCTGGGTGCCTCTAAGAGGCAATAGTTTCCCACTCAAAAGCACAGAATCTGTATATAACAAAAAGAAAACTTTTATTAAAAGGAAACCCAGCATTAATTTGGGGAAACAACACAACCCTGATTTGAAAGAATGCCACCATAAGCAAATCTCTGTGTGTGTGTGTCTGTGTGTGTGTGTGGTCTCGATGTCACTGAATGGGTCAGAACACCGCACCCGGGAAGTCTGTGGGTTACACAAACACCCACCCACCGCACAGTACAGTGAGATCTGAGGCCTTTTCCTGCAGCCTATTAGGAGAGCAGCAGCCATGAACCAAGCAGCAGAAAGTCACATCCTCACATTTCATCTCAATTACATTAAAACAATGTAATATCAGGCTGTTAAAAAGGAGATCCTGTCCTAATAGTGCCCACCCGCACCAGAGAATGAAATAGATCTTAAAATGTTTAAAGAAAACCTAGTTCTGGGTGTGAAATCTCTACTATATTGTTTTGTCTTTGTGGGCCCCACTTCTCTCTTGTTTAGCTGTATGGCTTCTGTCTGGCTCTTTGTTTCTGTCTGTTGTATACCTAATTTTGCAAGTTTTAAATCAACTGAGATGGTGACATATGATTGGTTAAAGAATTGTTTCACAATATGTTAGTATTGACCAAAGAATTATTTTGTAATATTTTAGATAAATAGTTAAGCCAGGCTCAAAGTTTCACTATAAAAACTGAAGTCCAAGAAGGAGACCAGCTGGGGAAAAGAAAGGGAAAGACAAAGAAGAATAAGAAGGAAAGATCTGGAAGAAGAAGATGAACTCACAACCCTGGTGTCTAACAACCAGAACCTAGATGAGATGGACCTGGCCTGGCCAACAGGGAAAGTCCGCCTGTGTGACAGCCTTGTATGCTTAGCGTGTGCATCTTGCTTGGTGATTGTTAATAAATAGAGGTTAAGGATATTATTGTGTAAGGCTCTTTCACCGATCAAAGGTCTTGTAAAAGAGTATCGGGGGGAGCCGTGTTAGTCTGTATCCACAAAAACAAGAAGAAGTCCGGTGGCACCTTAAAGACTAACAGATTTATTTGGGCATTAGCTTTCATGGGTAAAAAACCTCACTTCTTCAGATGCATGGAGTGAAAGTTACAGATGCAGGCATTATATAATGATACATGAAGAGAAGGGTGTTACCTCACAAGTGGAGAACCAGTGTTAACAGGGCCAATTCAATCAGGGTGGATGTAGTCCACTCCCAATAATAGATGAGGAAGTGTCAATTCCAGGAGAGGCAAAGCTGCTTCTGTATTGAGCCAGCCACTCCTAGGCCCTGTTCAAGCCCAAATTAATGGTGTTAAATTTGCAAATGAATTTTAATTCTGCAGTTTCTTTTGGATGTTTGTTTCTGAAAGTTTTTTTATTCAAGAATAGTGACTTTTAAATCTGGTATAGAATGACCAGGGAGATTGAAGTGTTCACCTACTGGCTTTTGTATGTTACCATTCCTGATGTCCGATTTATGTCTATTTATTCTTTTACATCGGGACTGCGTTTGGCCAATGTACATGGCAGAGGGGCATTGCTGGCACATGATGGCATATATAACATTAGTAGACATGCAGGTACGTCTCCACTGTGAGGTAACTCCCTTCTCTTCATGTGTCATTATATAATGCCTGCATGTGTAGTTTTCACTCCATGCATCTGAAGAAGTGGATTTTTTACCCACGAAAGCTTATGTCCAACTAAATCTGTTAGTCTTTAAGGTGCCACTGGACTTGGTTTTTTTAAAAAGAGTATGCCTTGAGCCTTGGAAACTGGGTAATGGTGGGTGCCCTAGAGTGTGCGTATAACAGTACATTGGGCAGTGTCCTTTGCCTCAGTTTCCCATCTTGCAGCATTTGAGGAGCAAATGTCCCTTTAACATGCCCATGCCCTTGCCCTCTGCTGCACCCCACTCACAATTGGCTGTCCTTGGTCAGGGAGGACCAGAGTTCAGAGGTGTGTTCACGTGGGTTCACCTCCCACCCCTAAAAGTGTGGAAGCGGGGCATTGAGCATCATGCTGCTGCCATACAGCTCGGCAGCTGGCTCCCAGCCGCTGCTAACTCTGCCACTGTGCTCTGCTACAGTCGCTGTTGTCTCTGTCACTGCTCAGCTCTGCAGCTGCTATTACTGCTGCTGCTTATTACCCCTTCTGCAGCGCCATGGTCCAAGGGCCCCCCCATGTAGCACTGCTCTCAATGATTTCACTAAGAGCCTCTTCATCATCTTTCACTGCAGCACTGTCCCCACACCGGGTCTCAGACCTCACCCCTCGACCTACTCACCAGTGACTCTTACTCTAGCAACAAGAAACAAGAACTTGCCACTGAACCCAATCAGCTCCGTTGCAGAGAACACAAAGCATCCCCTCCCCTCTGTAGAAGTAAAGAAAGAACTGACAGGGATTTGAAGGGGATTTCAATGCAAACAGTCCCCTCTGTGAGCAGTTGTCAAGCTAAGCTGTAACCCTAATAACGTAAGATTTGTAAAAGCAAGAATTGTGTAAGGCAAGTAAAAAAAAAAACTGTGTAAGAAGTTAAATAAGTATAAAATGTAGACTATAGTTTAAATTGGTAATATACGTATATATATATCAAAATGACCTATGTATAAACAAAATGCAGCTGTTGCACATTATTGTTTGTAACAAAAGGTATAAATGCTTCCTGGAATTGTTTGTCAGAGAGAGACTTGTTTAGTTCTCGTCCTCCATGCAATTGCTAAAAATAATAAAGTATCTGACTTTGCTGCACCCAACAATAGAGTAAAAACTCTGTTTTTCTCCGACACCTCCCTTTTATAGGGATTTGGCAGCCCTACCTCATGGTTAGCAAGTAAGGTTCAGTGCAAGCAGCTCTTCCTTAACCAGGGCAGACTACGTTCCTTTACTGCCCCTTACTCATGGAATAAGGAAAGAACATTTCAACATTCAATAGAAAAGTGAATTGTAAACCCCAAACCAGCCAAAATTGATCCCTTTGGCAGAGCAGGTTTGTCTGCTGATCCCCTAGTGGTGCCTCTGCCAGCAGTTCTCAAACTGTGCGTCGCAACTCCTGAAGGGGTCGTGAGGTTATTACGTGGGTGAAACAGAGAGCAACTGCTTTAAAATATATAATTTAAATCTAGCATTTTAGAACAATTACACACACCTTTCTGTTGCAAGGCAGTGTATTTACCTCAAAACGTATTGTAGATGTATTATGCAGTGAGCCTTGTTCCTAAATGAAACATATATTTGTATTATCACCTCTGTAAGGAAACTGGGGATTGTAGTATTGTGCATGCAGGTTTGTTGTTTTGAGATTGAAAAGGTGGGACTGAGACAACATTAGAGGGCTCGACCACTCAGCATCTAAAGAACTGCATTAAACTGCAGACAAATCAGAACATTGAGATTGGCCCCCCCCAAAAGCAATTTATAATTTAACAGTCAGACTCACAGGTGGGGTGGCACTGGTAAGAGCTATTGCCACCCCAAAATTTGTCTTAGCCCTCCACCATAGCCACCTCTCCTAGGGCAAAGGTCAAACATTATGCGGACAGAATGGTATAGCATTGCCATCCTTACCTCTGCAGTTCTGTGCTGTTGCAGGCAGTGGCGCTGCCTTCAAAGCTGGGTGCCCGGCCAGTAACTGCCGGTCTCTGGTTGCCCAGCTCTGAAGGCAGCGCCGCTGACAGCAACAGCACAGACGTAAGGGTGGCAATCATGTGCTCAATCTAAGAACATAAGAACAGCCATACTGGGTCACAGCAAAGGCCCATCTAGCACAGTATCCTGGCTTCCGACAGTGGCCAATGCCAGATGCCCCAGAGGGAATGAACAGAACAGGTAATCATCAAGTGATTCATCCCCTGTCACCCATTCCCAGCTTCTGGCAAACAGAGGCTAGGGACACCATCCCCGTCCATCCTGGCTAACAGCCATTGATGGACCTGTCCTCCATGAATTTATCTAGTTCCTTTTTGAACACTGTTATAGTCTTTGGCCTTCACAACATCCTCTGGAAAATTGATCCTCAGACTGACTGTGTGTTCTGTTAAGAAATACTTCCTTTTGTGTGTTTTAAACCTGCCGCCTAGTAATTTCATTTGGTGACCCCTAGTTCTTGTGTTAAGAGAAGGAGTAAATATAAATTCCTTATTTACTTTCTCCACAAGTCATGATTTTATAGACCTCAATCATATCGCCCCTTAGTTGTCTCTTTTCCAAGCTGAAAAGTCCCAGTCTTATTAATCTCTCCTCACATGGAAGCTATTCCATACCCCTAATCATTTTTGTTGTTCTGTTCAGAACCTTTTCCAGTTCCAATATATCTTTTTTGAGATGGGGCAGCCACATTTGCATACAGTATTTAAGATGTGGGCGTACCAGGGATGTATATAGAGGAAATATGATATTTTCTGTCTTATTACACTGGTCTACAATTTTTGAGAAGTCGTCTGCTTCAGAGATAAAATGTGGTATTTATTATGTATTTTGATGTGCGGAATTCAAATATGACAATTAAAACAACTTATTGGCTACTGTTTCTAAGATATGTAAGTTTTTACATTTTATGTCTATGTATATTGTGTAGATAGTAGAGTTTTAATCATAAATTGTAAACCTAGGTCTTTTCATGTGTTTATGGTTGCTTTACATGATAATATTTCACCTGTCCTGTTTATGTAACACTTTAAAAATCAGCAAAAGGGTTATATAAATAAAATTTATTATGAAACAAAAGGCAAAAAACTATTATGTACATAGTTTAGTCCTATTCAGTGTCTACTCGGCGCTTCTTGGCTTGTCTCTTGTATTCATTAAATGGAGCATCTCTTGTCACTGTCCAGCAATAGTCTGCAAGCATTGATGGGCTCCATTTGCCCTGATAGCGTTTCTCCATTGTTGCAATGTCCTGGTGAAATCGCTCGCCGTGCTCGTCGCTCACTGCTCCGCAGTTCGGTGGAAAAAAATCTAGATGAGAGTGCAAAAAATGTATCTTTAGTGACATGTTGCAACCAAGGCTTTTGTATGCCTTGAGGAGGTTTTCCACCAACAACCTGTAGTTGTCTGCCTTGTTGTTTCCGAGAAAATTTATTGCCACTAACTGGAAGGCTTTCCATGCCGTCTTTTCCTTGCCACGCAGTGCATGGTCAAATGCATCATCTCGAAGAAGTTCACGAATCTGAGGACCAACAAAGACACCTTCCTTTATCTTAGCTTCACTTAACCTTGGAAATTTTCCACGGAGGTACTTGAAAGCTGCTTGTGTTTTGTCAATGGCCTTGACAAAGTTCTTCATCAGACCCAGCTTGATGTGTAAGGGTGGTAACAAAATCTTCCTTGATTCAACAAGCGGTGGATGCTGAACACTTTTCCTCCCCGGCTCCAATGACTGTCGGAGTGGCCAATCTTTCTTGATGTAGTGGGAATCTCTTGCACGACTATCCCATTCGCAGAGAAAACAGCAGTACTTTGTGTATCCAGTCTGCAGACCAAGCAAGAGAGCAACAACCTTCAAATTGCCACAAAGCTGCCACTGATGTTGGTCATAGTTTATGCACCTCAAAAGTTGTTTCATGTTGTCATAGGTTTCCTTCATATGGACTGCATGACCAACTGGAATTGATGGCAAAACATTGCCATTATGCAGCAAAACAGCTTTAAGACTCGTCTTCGATGAATCAATGAACAGTCTCCACTCATCTGGATCGTGAACGATGTTGAGGGCTGCCATCACACCATCGATGTTGTTGCAGGCTACAAGATCACCTTCCATGAAGAAGAATGGGACAAGATCCTTTTGACGGTCACGGAACATGGAAACCCTAACATCACCTGCCAGGAGATTCCACTGCTGTAGTCTGGAGCCCAACAGTTAGACTAGAGCCAATCAACAATTTTAAGCATCATTTTCGTTCTCAGTGACCCAGAATTAGTAAAGTTTGACTACATTTATTTCAGAAGCATTTTGGCTGTACAGCAGTGTTATCTATCCCTTTCGTAATGATTCCCAAAATTCTGTTCACTTATTTGACTGCCACTGCATTTTGAATGGTAAGCCCCACTTACCCAGCGCTCAGTATCCTGAGGAGCCCATGGTGTGGGACACTGCGGAAGACGTGGGTGATCCACAGGTACCAACAGGGGGGGAGATTGGAAGTAGCCTGGGGGTAGCCGACCCTAGTCTGGCTCCAGGAGACCCCGAACCAATGTCACTGTGTTGTGGCCAGGATCCCCACTGACAAAGCAGCAGATAGGGCCCCTGCCCCGTGGACCCAATCGGCCCCCTCACCCTTTCACTGCGAGCCGGCTGCACGATCTGCAGCCGGTTCTGTTCCAGGCCGCGCCATGGAAACATCTGTACAAGCTCGTGCTCCACACCCTTCACTACCTCACCCTCGCGTCCCGCCCCGATACCAAATGGCGGGACCTCCTGCCACCTCTCGAGGGTGAGAAGCCCCGGTGGGCCAGCTTATACTCTTCCCTGGTCCCGAGGCCCACTGGGGATGTCAGTTGGTGGCTCCTTCACGGGGCCATGAGCACGGGCGTGTACTTGGCGTGGTTCACCCCTGTCCCTAACACCTGCCCTTTCTGTGGCGAGAAGGAGACCTTGGAGCACATTTATTTGGAGTGCGTTTGGTTGCAGCCCCTGTTCTGGCTCCTTTTGAATATCTTATTGCATTTTTGGTTGCACTTTTCCCCTCACTTGCTTATCTATGCACTCCCCATCCGTGGCCCCACGAAGTTGAGGGATCTCCTTATCAACCTCCTCTTGGCCCTGGCCAAACTAGCCATCTACAACACCAGGGAGAGGAGGTTGGCCGACGGGATTTCCTGTGACTGTGGGGCCTATTTCTGCTCCCCTGTCTGTTCACGTATCCGGGCAGAGTTCCTCTGGGTGGACGCCTTCAAGGAGCAGTGGGCATTGTCTGGGGTTCTCTGCTCGGTGTCCCCATCAGGTTCCCTTCATTTAGCCCTATGACTTCACTCCCGATCCTGTCTTTTTCATTAGTTGTCCCACGGAATTACTTGGTGTCCTAGACCTGTGGATCCTTCCCTTAGGCTGGGCGGAGGTCCTTTAGAAGTGGGCGGGCGGTAGGACACAGCAGCAGACTGCCTGCTGCTGTTAGGGCCCCGGTCTGGGATGCAGTGGAGTGGGAGGGCCTGCGTCCCCACCTGCTACCCTTCGAGGGGTGGCAGACTCCCCCTCTTGCTGGCCTGAGGACGCCTTTCTTCTAGACTTTGAACTGTTTGTTTGCTCAGCCTCTGCCTAAGGGCCTGAGCTTATTGTTTGCTTAGCCCCTGCCTGAGGGCCTGAGCGCCTGACTGTTTCCTGCCTCACCCAGCTAGGTTGACAGCTCACCCAAACTCGGATAGCGAGGCGGACTGGCTCCCAGCCGCGCCTGAGAGGGCCGAGCCCCCACACTGGACCATTACACGGACCCCAGCACTTCTCTGCCTTCATGAAGCCAGGGCAACCACAAGTCAGAGCAGCCTGGCCTAGGATCACAGCCCAACTCCCTAAGCTAAAGAAAGAGCCACTCCCAGGGTTGGGTTTAAGGCCCACATCTGAGATGCCCTGAATCTCTCCCCATGCTGCACACAGGCCAGCTCACAACTATACCACAAGGGGGCAACACAGCTCAGAAAAGACGCTATTCCAGGTGTTTCCTGCATTTATTAACAATGAGCTCATTGTCCTGTTCAGAACGTGCCCTGCCATTAAAGGCCGCTCAGGACATATGCTGCAAGCATGCCCCCCCCCTTGCTGGAAGTAGAAGCAGCAATGTGGGATGTGCTCCTTGTACGCACTAGTGCAAGAGACACGGAGGGTGGAACGTTTGGACACTAGGAGCTGAAGCTGCCATCTCCCTGTTCCAGGCCAGGCTCCCCCGCAGCCCTGTGTTGCTAGTGTCCTCCCCGTCAGTACATCTCTCGCTGAGGTCTCTGGGTGCCAAAAGACTTGGGACATCTGTGAATGAAACAATGTGAAGGGGAGTGAGGATAGAGACAGAAGCAAAATGAGCTAAATCATTTCAGCTGTAATCCTCCTGGCAATCCCCCCCTCATGTCCCTCCTACACCCCCTGCAAAGGCAAGGAGTCCTGCTCACACTCTAACCCTTCCTCTGATAATTCCCTCTGACATCTCAGCAACTGAGGAGCACAGGGAGGCATCTGGGTGGCAGAGGAATCTCAGCTCTGAAAATACTGAACAAATCCTACAGCAATAGCAGGGCCTACAGAAGCATCATTTCTGATTCCCAGAGGTGGGACAGTTTGACAGTGGCTCTTGGATAGTGATAGGCCAGAGCCACAAAAGTAGACCCAGATTCAAACAGGCCAGATCTTACACTGTCCGGTCTCTGTTCTGGGCCAGAGGAGATTTAAGGTTTGGTTTTAGATTCCAACCTCCCTCCTCACAGCTAAACCCATGCTGCAATACAGAGATTCCTGCTTCCATGTAATCGTACATCTCATGCCTCCATCCCATTGCTTTGCCTGGGAAAATCAGTGAGTCCAGCCATGTCAACGTATTATTCCCACTTTGAACTTTAGCGTCCAAAAAGTGGGGACCTGCATGTACCCTTCTAAGCTTAATTCCTAGCTTAGATTTGATAGCGCTGCCACCAACCAAAACTATAGTGTTTTGGTACACTTCCTGTCTCCCAAAACCTTCCCTTTGAGCGTTTGGAAGGTAGGTGGTTTCCTAGGTTTGTTTGTGTCCTTGAGTCTGACAACACAGGCATTACCATGGAGCTGACCAGAGACATTGCTGCTGGAATTACCCAGCTGAATGTCTGAGCAGAACCACCCATAAATGACAGTTACTCACTCGCATATATAACCGACTCCTCTCCCATCGCTGGGTCCTCTCCAGGCTGTCCCTTGTTGCCATTGCCAGTTCTCAGGGGCTCAGGGAGGATGGGGGCTCCTTTCTCCAGGATGCAGGTGATGATCGGGGCAGATCCCAGCAGGAGCAGAACCAGGGCAGAGCGGAGAAGCCAGACGCCAAGGGACATAGCAGGCCCTGGGGTGTGGGAGGAAAGGCAGAGGTAGGGCTGTGCCATAGGTTATAACTAAGGCTAAGATTTTGTCACAAATATTTTTAGTAAAATTCATGGGCAGGACAGGGGAAGAAAGAAAAATTCACAGAACTGTGACCTGTCCATGACTTTTAATAAAAATATTGTGACATAATAGGGATCTGCGGGTCCCCAGACTTCTTGAAGCAGGGCAACTGTGCAGGGATTAGGAGCTGCCCGCAGCAGCTGTCAGGCTGTGGGGTACCCCAGCCACCTGCAGCTCAGGGGCCCCTGGCGGCCTGGAGCTCAGGTGATCCCCCACCACTGCCACCCTTGACCTTGAGGGTTCCCTTGTCACCCCTGGTAGCCGAGTCCTTAGAGGTTCCCATGCCGCCCTCGGCAGCTCGGAGCTGCAGGGTACCCCACCACCCACATCATATGGGAGCTGCGGGAGTAACCAGCAGTGACTTCTGTGACCTCCGTTACTAAATCGTAGGCTTAGTTATAACACTGGAAGGGATCATTGTTATCATCTTGTCTGACTTCTTACCTAAAACAGGCCACAGGATGCCCCTGAACTAATTCCTGTTTGAATAGGCAGCAAGGGGGCTGGGAGGGTGGGCATATATGTTCAGTGACACAGATTGATGGGGAAACTAGTGTTGAGAAAAGGTGCAATTTAGCTGCATTTGGGCCCTGAAGAGTGTTGAGCAACACCTGAGAAATGCTGGGAGCCCTCCTGTCCCACTGACATCTCAACGCTGTGTGGGACCTGCCCAGCGACTCTGAGCATTAGTATTCCCTTAGACATTGGGGATTGAAGCAAAAAAGAACTTTGGACCAGGAAGTGAAGAGAATCCTGTGTCCAGACGAAAGCACATGCCAGGATTTCAGGCTGAATGAAGGCAAATGGATTCACCCCACCTGGAATTCAGACCCAGCATTAACTCCCGGACTGCTGAGAAAGTGCAGAGAGAGACAATGGGCAAGGCCTCAGTTTTAGCTCTCAGCATCAAAGACCCAGCTTAGGCCAGTCTGAGACATCAGGGTCAGGGCTGATTCAGACGGGAGAATGACCCCTGTTGAGTAACACATGCTGCTCTACTCCCTGCAGCACAGTACCTGCCACCCAGTGCCATATGTGTCATGGGTCAGGGTTACCTGAGCACACAACACTGGCATCTTCTCTGTGGTTACAGTCATGCACTCCCCAAGGCCTAGCCCTGCATTCGGAGAGGGCAGCTTCTGTCCCTGAGCAGTTAACATGATCCAACCAGATAAGGTGAGATCCTCGTCCAAAGTGAGCTTCATGTGGTGCTAATGATGCCATCCCACAGCCCAGCTGCTTGCACACAACTCTGGCATCAAGAAAGTCCCAGTCATCATCACACACAGTTCCCCACTGCTGGCTCAGGAACACCTCGACTCTCCCTGTACAGCGATGTGGGCCATTCACCAGCTGGAGCTGAGCAGGCTCTGAAATAGATAAACCTACAAACACAGCATGTGAATGGAGACTCCCTTCAATTCATTTTACTACAAATGACTGAGTGATGACAGTGCCTCTCTGCGAAGTTCCAAAGGCTTAGTATACAGCTACTGCTACTGCATCTGTAGGGCCCTGTCGCCCTCCACTGAGAAGCAGCCACCCCTGGAGCTCATTACGAGGGCAGGGAAACATGGCACAGACATTCAATACAAGTAAAGAGAATCCTAAGTCTGATCAAAATTGCAGGAGTGTTTTAGAGAGGCAGGAGGTAATTAAAAAGTAAACACAATTCTGCAGTCACAAAGGTTGGGTTCTTTGATCCATCCTAGTTAAGCAGGGAAGTGAAGGCAGCAATAAGAAATACATTTTACACCCACACCCACCCACACCAATACAACAAAAGGAAAAAGGGGGAAGTAAAGACTAGTAATCAGCAATTATGAAACAAAGATAATTGATAAGCGACGGTAAAGGTATTAATGAAAACTCTACAGCTATTAGGGTTAAGAACAATAAAAAAAATCTTTAAATATATTGTGAAAAAATGAAATCCTAGCAAAGATATTGGCCCATTCCTTAATAGTGATGGTCAATAGTCAGTCATAATGCAGAAAAGATAGAATGTTCTGTATTTGGAAGGATGATGTAGAGTAATAATGAAATACTTTCTATTCAATGACCAGGCAATATGTTAATCAGCAACTACTGAAGTTCAGCGCTTTCAGATCTGGAGAACCAGATAACTTACACTTAAGAGTATTAAAATAATTGGCTGAGGTACTCTTTGAGCCATTGATTTTGACATTTAACAAATTCTGGAACACTGGGCAAGTCCCAGAGAACTTGGAAAAGATTAATGTGCCAATATTTAAAAAAGGTGAAAGAGATGTCCTGGGAAATTATAAGTAGGAAATCCTGACATCAATCCTAGGCAAAATAATGTAAAGGAGGCTATTAGTAAGGCTTTACGGAAAATAGATCTTGATGGGTTGCCATTGTTTTCTGATGCGATCACAACTCTGTTGGATAAGGGTAGATGTGTTGACATTCTATACTCAGCGCCACATTCTGAGCTGTGTCTTTGAAAAGCACAGCATAGAACGCACAGCTCAGGGTGGGGGTTATGGTGGCTTTAAACCACCTTTGTGCCTGCCTCATTCTGGGCTACTTTGAGGGCTGAAGAGACCCCTGGCATAACTTGGATAGTTGTGGGCCTTATGTGGGTCATGGCAGCCTCCAGGGGGCTGCCCCGTGGGCTGCAGCATTGACAGAATGTCAGTAGTGCTGTGTGTAGCAGCAGTCCCACCTTTGACAGCCCTGGTATGCCCCTACCCCAGGCCTTGTGAGGGGGTCCTTGGAGGACAGCCATATGGCTGTCTTCTTCATCCCCTGTGCTGGGCCAGCACTTGGGGGTTTAGGGCCCCTTTATGTTGCTCCAGCTCTTTTACCCAACATAAAGGCACTGGAATGGAGAGGAGAAACTGAGAACTGGAATGTAGAAATGTGTTTGAGATTTGACTTAGTCCCACAAGACACTCTAGCTTAAAACACTAGCACTCCACAAAATCAATGCATTCCATATTAAATTAAAACTGCTCTAACTGAGAGATTTAAAAAAATAATTGTAACTGGGAATCATCATCCAATGGGGTGACTGAAGTGGGGTCCTGCAGGGACCTGTTCTGGGCCCAATGATATTCCATATTTTTTTATCAATAATCTGATCTGGAGGGAATGTAAAATGACTGCTGGTGAAGATTGCAGATGACACAGCAATTGGTGGAGTGGTAGATAATGATGGGAACAGGTCAGTTATACAGACGGATCTGGATTGCTTGGTACTGAAAGGATCATTTGAACAATATGTATGTTAACGCAGCCGGCTAGATCTAGGAACAAAGAATGCAGGGCACACTTGCAGGACGGGGGGCTGTCGGCTGGAACGTAGTGACTCTGCAAAAGATCTCGAGTGGGAACAAACTGAGCATGCGTTCCCAGTGTGATGTTGCAGCTAAGAGGACAAATGCCATCCTGGGATGTATAAGAGGAATATCATGTAGGAGGAGGGAAGTGGTATTTGCTCTCTATATGGTGTTAGTGAGACTGGAACTACATACTGTGTCCAGTTCTCACGTCCACACTTCCAAAGATAAGATGAAAGGGCTCAGAAAAGAGCTCTGAGGATGAATCGAGGTGTGGAAAACCTGCCTTCTAGTGAGAAGACTTATGAAGCTCAATCTGTTCAGTTTGCTTAAGAGAAGGTTAAAGGGTGACTTGATCACAGTCTCCAAGTACCACATGGGGTAGAGATTTCTGAGAGCATAAGGCTGTTAAATCTGGCATAGGAAGGCAGAAAGAGATCCAAGGGTTGGGAGCTGAATGGCAGGAATAAGCCGGGCATTTTTACCAGTAAGCAGAATTAACCACTGAAACAACTGGTGGAGATTCTCCATCACTAGGAGTCTTTCCATTGAGCCTGGGTGTCATTATGAAACATAAGCTATAGCTCATCCAGAAGGTGTGGGCTCCCTGTAGCAGAGACTGGGAAGGATTCTATGGGCTGGCTGTAATGGTCCTTTAGACTTTAAAACCTATTAATTTCTCAACTTGCCAATGAGCTAAGGAAATGGGGTTAGCACCCAGAGTCCAGTAAAAGTGACAGAGGATGGTGAGCTCCCATGAGCGCAGGCTGGGTCTGCTCACCAATGAAGCCCAAGCGGTATCTCCATCCCCACAGTAACTCCGTCTGCAAGAGCAGAGCATTAGGGTTCGAGCGGGCTCAGAGAGGAGAATGCTCTTTGGTGAGCTATTGGCACTAATTCCTGCAGCACAGCGCCCCCTTGGGATGATCCGGGCTAATATTACCTGAGCACACAACACCAGCAGTTTCTCCATGGGTGCAGTTATGGACTCCCCAGGGCTTGGCCCTGCATTCGGTGATGGCCTCCTCTGTCCCTGTGCAGTGGACATCATTCAGCCAGATGGGGTCAGAGCCTTCTCCAAACTGCGCTCTTCCTGGGGCTAATAATGCCGTCCCGCAGCTCAGCTGCCTGCACACGACTTCAGCATCACGTAGGTCCCAGCTGTGATCACACACGGTTCCCCATTGCTGGTTATGAAGCACTTCGAGTCTTCCTGTGCAGCGACTCTGGCTGTTCACCAGCCGGAGCTGGGACTGCTCTGAAACGGTCAAACCCACCAATGCACCACAGGCATTACCATAGAGCTGTACCGAGGTCAGAGCTAAAAGGAACAAGTGGCCGCTACCTCTACGGGAGTGTTGGAAGAGGATTTTTTTAAAGGAAGGATGAAAAAGTGGCAATGAATGAAACTTAGAAATGATCATGTGCTGGGTAGTTGAAATGTCAATGCTGGTTTGCAGCAGCTTGGGGTCAGACCCATAGCAGAGCAGTTCTTCAAAAATTGCCACTTTTCATTATTGTTAATGGCGTGTTTCCCATTTTTAGCCTTTGTTGGCACCTGTTTGCAAAAATCTTGGGTTCTGAATCACTTCCCACACTGCTGTACATTAGCCAAGCCGGGCAGGCATGGTGTCCCTAGCCTCTGTTTGCCAGAAGCTGGGAATGGGCAACAGGGCATGGATCACTTGGTGATTACCTGTTCTGTTCATTCCCTCTGAAGCAGTGGGCATTGGCCTGCACAACTCGTAAAGTGGCAAGGGCCACATTACTCCAAAGAAAACAGAGGAAGGCCGAACCCCCCCAGCCCCGGGCACTTCCTGGCCCCACGAAAACACCCCGCTCCAGCACCGCCCAGCCCTGCAGAAACAAACCCTCCTTCCCCAGCGCCGCCCCACCAAAACAGCTGTGGGCCAAAAAGGAAGGTTGGGGGTGGGGAGGTGATATTTTATTTTAAATCAACTAGGGGCTCCCAGCTGAAGAGGTGGCTGGGAGCTCGGGGCAAATTAAAGGGCCCGGGGCTCTGGTGTCTGGGGGAACCCGGAACTTTCCGGGGCTGGGGCTGAGATTTAAAGGGCTTAGGGTTCCCCGGGGCTAAGGGCAGCCCAGAGCCCTTTGATTCCCGGCCGCAGCTGAGATTTAAAGGGCTCAGGGCTCCCCGTGGCTGCGGGCAGCCCAGAGCCTTTGACTCCCGACAGCAGCTGAGATTTAAAGTTCTCAGGGCTCCCCGTGGCTGCGGGCAGCCCAGAGCCTTTGACTCCCGGCAGCGGCTGAGATTTAAAGGGCTCTGGGCTGCCCGCAGAGCGCCGTGTGTGGGGGATTTAGAATCCCCCTGTGGGCGCACAGTGAGGCTCCGCAGGCCGTATGTTGTGCAGGCCTGCTCTAGAATGTGGATCAGCTTCCCTTGCAACATGGAGCTCTCTCCCATAGGGGTAAAGCTGGATGCAGAACTTGCTCAGGGGCTGTAGAGTAAACTGCCTCAGGAACTAAGAACCGTTGCAGACCTTTAATGCCTTCCACTCTCAGTGCCAGCAGCACACCTCTGACCTGCCTTCTCCAACACAAACACAGGGCAGTGTGGCCATTTGGCTAGCGCAAGGTGTTCCACCACATCAGTGATGAGGACAGGATAAGAACTACAGGTGGCTGAAATTTGAAAATTTCAGTTCACAGGACCAAACCAAATCATTTTGAAATTTCTCATGAATTGGAAATTCTGAAAAAAATCAGTTTCAGAACATTCCCATTTTCTTATTTTGTTTTGGAATTTCAAACTTTTGTTTCAAATTCGGTTCGATGAGGTTATATTAATGTGCATATTATTTGTATGTCATTTTTTGACTTGTCAGTAGTGCAAGTGACTAATATGCACTACCACCACTGACAAGTAATGATCTGACATAATATTCTGCTATTGTTATATTACCATATGTTCTATTGCTGGTCTATTTTTTATTTTTAAAATCATTAAGGGCAGCTGCTACTTAGTATTGATTAAGAATATTATCTTTTATTTTATGTCAAAGTTGTAATGAAAAACTTTGAGCTGCAGCCCCTGCTCCCTGCAGTACAGCACCCCCTAGGTCCAGCACTGACTGCGAACCAGGCCCACTAATGCGAGGCGGGGTCACTGAGACCAGCACTGACTATGAGAGGAGGGTGCCCCCTGCTGAACCACCATCACTCCAGTACAGGTCCCTATCGCCATGCAGGAAATTACATATGTGAGGGTTACCTGAGCACACAACACCGGCATCTTCTTCATGAGTACAGTTATGGTCTCCCCAAAGTCTAGCCCTGCACTCGGTGAGGGAAGCTTCTGTTCCTGTGCAGTTAATCTCATCCAGCCAGATGGGGTCAGACCCTTCTCCAAACCAAGCTTTGTCTGGGACTGATAACACTGCCCCACATGCCAGCTGCCTGCACACAACTTTGGCATCATTAGTATCCCAGCTGCGATCACACACGGCTCCCCATTGCTGGTCATGAAGCACCTCGACTCGGCCAGCACAGCGACTTACATATGTGAGGGTTACCTGAGCACACAACACCGGCATCTTCTTCATGAGTACAGTTATGGTCTCCCCAAAGTCTAGCCCTGCACTCGGTGAGGGAAGCTTCTGTTCCTGTGCAGTTAATCTCATCCAGCCAGATGGGGTCAGACCCTTCTCCAAACCAAGCTTTGTCTGGGACTGATAACACTGCCCCACATGCCAGCTGCCTGCACACAACTTTGGCATCATTAGTATCCCAGCTGCGATCACACACGGCTCCCCATTGCTGGTCATGAAGCACCTCGACTCGGCCAGCACAGCGACTTGGGCCGTTCACCAGGCGGAGCTGAGTGTGTTCCGAAATGGTCAAACCTACAAATGCCCCAGGAGAAAAAAGACTAAACAGTAAAATCCACCCCAAGGGGGTGCTGTAATTTTTCCCCCAACCAAGTGCACTAAACCCAGGAAATTCAGTGTTAAGGTGAAACTGCAAAGAACTCTCAGCATGTTACGATCTGGGAGGTCCCAGCTAAGCACCAATCAACCTTAACTCTGCCCTGCAGTGACTGGGGGGTTTGGACAGTGCTGGTCTCTCAGGTGCACGTATGGCCCAGTGGGCATGTTACAGAGCTGGGAATTCTGGAAATTCAGATTGAACGCTTGTGAAAAGCCCCTCTCAGCCCCCCAACAGTCAGCAGCACAGGGCAGAATTGAGGCTGCCTAGCTTGGCTGTGCTTGAGATGCTTGTGCCCATGGATACGGGACTAGGAGCCCAATGAACAAGCCACATCACCAGCTGCAGAGCCCAGAGAGCCCACCCATGCTGGGAGCACCCCTACTGCCATGGGGGGAAGATCTGCCTGCATGGGACAGCCCCTCTGCAACAGGAGCTAGGAGCAGGCAGGGACCCACTGCATCCAGTGGGGTGAGCTGTCAACCTCCCAGCAAAGGGCCCCCCTCCTGCCATTGTCCCTCAGGTGGATGGAGGGCTGTGGGGGAGCGTGTGTTGTGCCTGCGTGGTTGTGGGCAGGCAGTGGTTATTGCTGTGGCATGGTGGGGTGACTCTGTTATCCAACCTCCCTGTCGACTCCCCTGCTCCAACCCTAACCGGGGATGAATCGTGGTTTCCCCTTCTCATGGGCTGGCCCTTGGCTCTGTACAATGCCCTAGAGATCACAGGGGCTGTCTGGCCCTTCATGCACCTGGCCAATAGATGGAGGCACTGAGTACAGAGAACACAGGGCCCCCTGGACCAAAGTTGGGACACCTCAGAGTGCGGTCGGGGGGCATTGGGAGTGCCCCTTGAGGGGCCTGAACATGGTTTCCCTGGAGGGAGTGGGGGATGTCCCAGGTCAGCACATGGCTGGGAAGGACCATGTGACCATGTGGGAGCTCAGCATAGGGAGCAGGGCTGGGGTGGGGCTGTCTAGCCTGAGAGAAGAGTCCCAGAGGGGACTGTGATGGTGGGAAAAGGGACCAGAGAGGATGTGGAAAACCCAGAAGGGGAGACTTCATTTGAAACTGCAGTTGGGAGATGTATGAGTATCCGCAGGTCACACCCAGAAGAGAAACTGAGGCCCCATAGCACACCTCAGTGTGGCAGCTTTGTTGGACATGTTACAGTCACTCACCCCACTCCCAGCAGCACAATGCTCCCAACACTGCTCTGGAGCATTTGGGGTGAGAACTGACTATGGGGAGGAGAACGCCTCCACCTCCTGCACAATAAGACAGGGGTTAATATTACCTGAGCAGTCAACACTGGCATCTTTTCTTTGGGTACAGTTCTTGCCTCCCCAAGGACTAGCTCTGCATTCAGAGAGGGTAGCTTCTGTCCCTGTGCAGTTAACCTCAGCCAGCCAGATGGGGTCAGACCCTTCTCCAAACTCAGCCAGCCCTGGAGCTGATAACGCCGTCCCACAGCCCAGCTGCCTGCACACGACTCCGGCATCCTGTAAGTCCCAGCCCTCATCACACACAGTTCCCCACTTCTGGTTATGAAGTACCTCGACTCTTCCAGAACAACGACTCGAGCCATTCACCAGCCGGAGCTGAGCGTGCTCTGAAATGCTCAAACCTGCAAGTGCAATGTGGGAATAAAGACTCAGAGAGGGGAAAATTAGGTCTGAGCCATGAATGTCCTTCCTAGCATCCTCCATGCCTACGTGTCTTTACAGCGGGCTGTGCCCTATCTCCTGTGAGCCTGGCGGCAACCAGTCCTTTGCCTCTGAGCCA
Organism: Chelonoidis abingdonii; assembly: GCF_003597395.2. Lineage (NCBI taxonomy): Eukaryota > Metazoa > Chordata > Testudines > Testudinidae > Chelonoidis > Chelonoidis abingdonii. The sequence continues at coordinate 11,403,065 of NC_133779.1, read as the reverse complement.
GGGCTTAGGACGTGAGTTTCAATAGCAGAAAACCCTAACTGTATAAAGGTAACAAATTCCAGCAGCCCAAACTATTTACACCAAGGGCTGCACAAGAAATATGAAGATTTCCTTCTTGAGAACATACTTCCCTTTCGAAGGGCATAGGTTAGTGGAAGAAGCCCTATCATAATGCCATCCTTGATGGGCAAATAGGGGTGTGGCTTTTGCTACATGTGGGTTGCACCAGTTTGACTGAATTTAGTTAACCCTGTGCAAAATCCCATGGAGACACTCTTATTTTGGATTTGGCCATTCTGGGGTTAGCTTCCCGCTGTCAAAACGGATGAAGCAGAACCAAGATAAGTGTAGACACTCCAACCGGCATGGTTTTCACTCCATTTGCAAACAGCACTTTAGTTAACCCAGTTCAGATTTATGCCTCAGGAACTGACTGATGCTAAAACACAGTGGGAACCCAGGTCAGGACTCGAAGGGAGCTCCTGGGTCATCCAGTCGAATCCCCTGCTATTGCAGGCATCCCCCATCATATCATCCCATTCGTAAACACGTCAAGTTCCATCTTCAAACTAGTTTGGGTGTTTGTCCCCACTCCTCCTACTGGGGGTCTTCTCCAGAAGCTCCTTCCTCTGATGGTTAGAACCCGTCTTCTAATTTCCAGCCTCAATTTATTCCTGGCCAGTTTATCCCCATTTGTTCTGGTGTCAGCATTATCCATTAGCTTAAATAGCTCTTCTTTCCCCCGACCCCTGAGGTATGTGCAGAGAACCATCAGATCCCCTGCCAGCCTGTGTTTGCTAGGCTAAACAAGCCAAGATCTCCAGTCTCCTCTAGTCAGACCAGCTCTCCATCCTCCTGGTCATCCTAGCAGCCCTTCTCTGCACCTGCGCCTGTTTGAATTCACACTCCAGTGAGGCTGGGCAGGGCTCTTAACTCCATGGGGTGGATAGGTAACGAAGATCCAGAGTGACTAAGTGGCTTGCCCAAGGTCACACAGGAAATCTGTGCCAGAACAGGGACTTGAACCACAGCCCAGAGTCACAGAGTTTAAGGCCAGAAGGGGCCACCAGATAATCTGACCTGTGTATCACAGGTCACAAGCACCACCCGGCACCTGCACACTAAACCCTACAATGGAAATTGTATCACGGCCTTCAGGAGGCTAGACTATTGTGTGCCACAGACAAAGACTAGGAGGGACTGAGAGGCACCAAGGCTCGAGGCCCCTGCCATGGCAGGGAGTTGATTAAATGAGATATGCCCAGATGATCCCAGCATATGATCCACACCCCACACTACCGAGGAAGATGAACCCCCCCATAAGGTCACTGCCAGTCTGACCTGGGGAAAATTCTTTCCTGACCCCACATGTGGTGATCAGTTAGACCCTGAGCATGTGAGCGAGAACCAGCCAGCCAAGCACTGTGAGAGAAAAGCTTGGTGCCACCTCAGAGCCCTGGCCCACCCTGTCCTGTGTCCCATCTCCAGCCATGCCCAGTCCTGATGCTTCAGAGGAAGAAGACCAAAAAAACCCCACAACCCTGCCACCTCCAAAATATGCCCAAACAAATCACCCAACCAACCAAAACTACATTGGGGAAAAAATTCCCTTCCCGATCAGCTGAAGCCCTGAAACTGGAGATTTTAGGAACATGGCAACAGAATTGGCCCCCAGGGTTGCCAAGCTCTGCTCCTCACCACCACAATGAATCCTGTCATACAATTCTACGAAAAAATTAGCCCACCTCATTCTTAAAACAATAACTAAGTTGTTGGCCCCCATAACTCCTATTGGGAGGCTGTTCTAGAACCTGCCCCCTTGATGGTTAAAAACCGTCTTCTAATTTCCAGCCTGAATTTGTTCATGGCCAATTTATATCCATTTGCTCTTATACCACCATTGTTCTTTATCTTCAACAGCTCTTCACCTTCCCTGGTATTTACCCCGCAGTGTTTTTACAGAGAACAATCAGATCCCCACTCAGCCTTTTTTTTGAAAAAAGGCCAAGCTCACAAGAACATAAGAATGGCCATACTGGGTTAGACCAAAGGTCCATCCAGCTCAGTATCCTGTCTACCAACATTAGCCAATGCCAGGTGCCCCAGAGGGAATGAACTTAACAGGTAATGATCAAGTGATCTTTCTCCTGCATCCACCTCCACCTTCTGACAAACAGAGGCTAGGGACATCATTCCTTACTAGTGTCTTCCAGTGTCTTTTCATAAGATCGCCCCTCCAAATCCTGATCATCCTACTAGCTTTGGTCTGCACATGTTCCAGTTTGAATGAATCTTCCTTGAACATGGGTGACCAGAATCACACTCCGTATTCCAGATGAGACCTTACAAATGCCTCGTACAATCACATTAATACTTTTCTCTCTTTACTGGAAATGCCTCGCCTGATACACGCTAGGATTGCATTTGTCTTTTTTGAAGACTCATCACATTTGTGGCTTAGAGTCATTCCGTGATCGAGCAGCACTCCCAGGTCTTTCTCTTCCTCCATTGCTTCCAATTGATGAGCCCCCAGTTTGTAGTAGAAATTCTTATTATTAGATGCTTAGTGCATGATGTTGTACTTTGTACTATTGAATTTCATCCCATTTCTGTTATTCCTGTCTTCAAGGTCACCCAAATCTTTCTGTAGAATACTCTGATCCTCCTCTGTACTGATCACATCTCCCAACTTTGTGCCATCAGCAAATTTCATTAGCGCACTCCCACTTTTTGTGCCAAGTCATTAATAAGAATATTGAATACCAAGACCGATCCTTGAGGAACTCTACTAGTAACCTCCCTCAGCCTGATAGTTCACCTTTCGGCACAACCTGTTGCCTTCTTCTCTTTATCCAGTTCCTCAACCGCCTTACAATGCTTGTACCAATTCCCATCTTCCCTAATTTAACTAATAATTTCCCATGTGGTACTTTGACAAAAGCTTTTCTGAAAGTCCAAGTATATTAGATGTACTGCACTTCCCTTATCTAAAAAATCAGATATTGTCTCAAAGAAGGAAATTGGGTTAGTCTGGCACAATCTACCTTTGGTAAACCCCGACTGCATTACAGCCCCTTTTCCATTTACCTCAGTGAATTTAAATATTCTTTCCTTCACAATTTGTTCTAAAACCTTTCCTACTATCGAGGTCAGATTAATGGGTCTATAATTGCCTGGATCACTCTCCTTCCGCTTTCTTAAATATAGTTACGACAGTAGCTATTCTTCAATCATATGGTACTGTCCCCGAATACATAGATTTATTAAAAATCATTGCTAGTGGACTAGCAATCTCATGTACCAGTTCTTTCAGTATTCTGAGATTAGCTGGCCTTCCCAATTTGGATGCGTTAATCACTTTTAAATTTTTCTTCCACCTTAGATGTGGTAATTTTCATGTGTATACCCTCATCTCCATTAGTGTTCCTGCCTTTATGCCCTTGTATCATATTTATCATCCTTATTACAAACCGAGGCAAAGTATTCATTTAGTTTTTGGGCCATATCTAGATTAGTTTTGATCACCTCCCTATCCATGCTGCATTGCAACTCAACCTCATCCTTTCTTATCTTCTAGAGACCTACCCACTGGGACATCCTTTGTCTCAGGAAATTCCTAACTTTGAACACATCCTTGCTCAGGAGATTTGGGATTACAGATCTCTACCATCACCAGGCAGAAAAAAGTCTATTTATTTAATTAGATTGTGGGTGTAATTTTCAAAATCCCATGGAATTTAGGCTCCTACAGCCCAAAGCCCATGGGTCCTAGGCTCTGAACTCCCATTTAAATCTGCCCTCCCTTCCTACCCCTTGCAGGACAGTGCCCCCTAGTGCTGAAATAAGTGAGAATTTGGAGCTTCAATACCTTTGAGGATATGGAACTAACTGAGCCCATGGCTACACCGGCACTTTACAGCGCTGCAACTTTCGTGCTCAGGGGTGTGAAAAAAACACCCCCCTGAGCGCTGCAAGATACAGCGCTATAAAGCCTCAGTGTAAACAGTGCCACAGCTGCAAGCTTCACCCGTAGAGGATGTGGAGTACATGCAGCGCTGGGAGAGGTCTCCCAGCGCTGGTGCTGCGACCACACTTGCACTTCAAAGCGCTGCCATGGCAGCGCTTTGAAGTTTCAAGTGTAGCCATACCCTAAGTCCCCTTTAAAAATGGAAATGAGAAGCCAAAGTCACTTAGAGGTTTTAAAAACTTTTCCCTGCTTCTTTTTGCTCATGATCCTGTGCAGTGACAATGCAGCTCTTGCTGCTTCATTGTCTTTAAGAGAAGAGCTTACTTAAATCTGGGACCCAAGGTAGCTGCTCTACATTGTAACCTGCACCACTTCTAGGGCCTTTGAGGGGAGACTTTCTCACTGGGGAGGTTTCTAGACACCAAGAAGCATGTTAAAGACAGCATGGAAGTCTGACAGCAGAATTGCCATCCCCAAGCATTCGCAAATCATGAATCGCACACACACAAAATCATGAGATTGGCTTCAAAATCATGATTTTTTTTTTTTTAAGAGAAAAAACAATGTGTTGGGAGCTGTGCTCGGATTTTTGAACTACCCATGGGGTGTATGTGTGCGGGTGACAATTGGTGTTCATTTTTTGTGGGAAATACAATTCTGTGCCACTGCATGCCGACATCCATGAATTTTGTGCCCCCGCCCACATCTAGCCCAGCCCCACAGGCGTTCTACCCACCCAGCCACACAATTCTGCACACACCCCTTTTGCCACCCAGCCCCACATCAGATCCTTCTGCAGCTGCGTGAGGAGACTTTTCTCCCCTCGCAGACTTGGAGTCAGGGGGAGCAGGAGCAGTTCCTGGGGATTTTACCCCCCCAGTCCTTCCTGACCCAGGCCTGGTGTGGAGGGGAGAGGGGAGCAGAACAGCCCATGCTGCCATAGCTTCACTGCTATCGTTATGGGCCTTGCTAAGATCTAGTTAGATAGATTATGTCTGCATGTGCTGCGACCAGGTTTCCCAACTGCAGTGCAGACATACCCACTCTGAGCCAGTGGGCTCTCTCGTATATCCCCGTCCTCTCCTGCTCCATCCCAGAATTGGGGATTGAAACCCCAGAGTCCTGAATCACTGCCTCCTGCTCTAACTACTAGATGACACTTCCTTCCCAGAGCTGGTAATAGAACCCACAAGTCCTGACTCCCAGGGAAATGTTACATCTAGTCTGCAGAGGTGCCAGAGGAGCAGATTCTTTAACCAGTTTTTGAAATCTCTGTACAGCTGAACGGCAGGAGAAAAGGGCACTCACCCCCGAGCCAGCCCAGAAGGACAAGCAGCGCTGTGTTTCTGGCCCCCCAGTCTCTCGGAGCCATATCCAGAGACCTCGCCGTGAGCTGCGTGGCCCCAACAAGGAGAGCTCAGTGGGGAAAGGAAGGAGTGACTTGCTGTGGGCCAGTCTGTTGGTTTTGTTCCCAGCCTGGGCAGGGGTTGCAGCTGCTGGTTTCCTGCATGAGACACATGATGGGTCAGGCTCGTGAGCACAGGAAGAGTGTGAGGAGGCCCTTGCTCATGTGGATGGGAGAGGTATGAAATGAACCTCCTGGTAAGGCTCCTCCCACCCCATGGCCTCTGCTACAATTCATAGCCCCAGGCACCCTCTGGAGGGACCTAGCCCTGGTAAACCTTGCCCACTCCCATCTTCCCCTCTCTGCACCTGCTGGTGCCCACCAGCCCTCCCCTCTGCCTCTGCAGCTGCCCCTCATGCAGTTAGTGCATTTTTAAATAGAGTCATTAAGCGATTGTACAAATTCTTAATGATACTGGAATAAAGGAGAAGTATAACATATATAATGATGCATTTTCCTCATTTTAGAGGAAAATATTGTGGGCAGTTAGTACATTTCTAAAGAAAGTAATTAAACAATTGTACAAATTCTTAATGACAGAGGAATAAAGGAGACGTACACACACACACACACACACACACACACACACACGCCTTTTCCTTAAGAGGGAAATATGCTTTTTTCATGCTGTAAATACATTTCTAAATAAAGGGATTAAATAAGTGTACAAAGTCTTAGTAAGAGGAATATAGGAGACAGCTTGATCCATATATCTGTACAGAATCAAGCATTTTTAGAGGAATATATGCTTTTACTGCAGTTAGTACATTCCTAAATAAAGTCTACACCAAGAATGCTGAGGGGTTTAATGCTCATTTTCCTTCCCTAAAGAGGTTAACTGCAACCAGGGGCTAGATTTACAAAGGGACTGACTTAAGCTAACTCCACTTTGGGTAGGTTTACACTGCCTGTGGCACCAAGCCTCCTGTGCTAAAAATAGCTGTGTAGGTATTGCAGCTTGGGCTGCTGCTCCAGAAGCTTCGGAGCCCACGCTGTACCTTCAGCGTGCTCTCTGTACAGCTGTGTTTACAGTGCTAGTGGATGTCCTGCAAACCTGAGTCGGCAGAGCCGGGCTGGGAGGCTCACTGCTATGGGCAGTGTAGGAGCACCCTTCAGGGCCCAGATCCTCACAGTTATTTAGGCTCCTGACTTTCACTGAAAGCTATGTAGGTTAGGAACCTAAACACCTTTGAGGATCTGGGCATGGCAGCCTGAATCCCAAAATAAGGCCTCAGTGGCTTTCACAAAACCCCTGCTCAGCTGCCTACCTCTAGGTATGCAGATGGCTAAGCTCCAGAGCGATGCACAAAATGGGGGAGAGATAGTCAGCCCTTCACCTAACTCACCAGCAAGGCCTGATACAGTAAGTGTGCTCAGAACCTGCCCACCAGATTGGTCCTGCCAATGAACTCTCACAAAACAGCCAGACGTAGCGGGATAGTCGAAGCCCAGCTCCTGGGGACATTTCCCAAGGTACAATCTGGACAGCAGTGTCCCCTGAAGTCTCTAGCAGGGGATGCCTTTTACCAGAAAAGCCACTCCTTGTCTGCGCATGCAGCTCACTTCAGCATGTAAATCCACTTCCAGCTAAATACATGAGCACTCTGACCAGTCACTCATGAGTTACATACAGCGTGACACCCGCAAGTTCTTAGTCCCAGACTTTTCCTGAGAAATGTGTGTCTTGTACTGTCCATGTACTTTGTTGCATGGATTGGTTCCTGAGCTAGAGTAACTATGGTGCGGTGTGCAGTTACTGGTGAGAATATGTTTAAGGTTGGCAAGTTGTCTGTAGGCGAGGACTGGCCTTCCACCCAAGGCCTGTGAAAGTGTGGGATCATTGTCCAGGATGGGTTGTAGATCCCCGATGATGCGTTGGAGGGGTTTAGCTGGGGACTGTGTGTGATGGCCAGTGGAGTCCTGTTGGTTTCTTTCTTGGGTTTGTCTTACAGTAGGAGGCTTCTGGGTACACGTCTGGCTCTGTTGATCTGTTTCAGCTTATTTCCTCATTGGCGGGTGGGTGTATGTAGTTTTGAGAAGCTGGGTGAGATTTGTAAGGTGTTGGTTCTGTCTTGAGGGTTAGAGCAGATGTGATTGTACGCTCTGCTTGGCTTGTAGATCAATGGATGGATGGATGTGGCCTGAAGATGGGAGCGATGGAGGCATGTAGGTTAGGCTATAGCGGTCGGTAGTTTTTGGATAGGAGTTGTTCAATGGACCATCACTGATTTGCGGCCGTGGAGTATCAGGAAGTGGACCTCCCGTAATTAGTCCAGGCTGAGGGATGGTTGGTGGAATCTGATGAAATCGCCCACAGAAATCCGTGCAACCTGAAACTATTCTCACCAGAACTGCATCACCACACATAGTAATTCTAGCGCAGGAAACAATCCATGCCCAATCAAACCTAGATGCCAACTCTGGCCCACCTAGTCTCAACACCGGCGGACACGTCATCACAGCACCTAACCATGATGCACGCCGGTCTTCATACCACTGCACGTCCAGCCATGTAATATATGCATCTGATTATATCCAGTCCATGCCGCTCTGCTATGATCAGTGGCCAAAACTGGCTAAGTCCGCTGACAAGAAAAGATAAACGACAAGAGATCAAGTGCAGTATAAGTTGGACAATCAAACCCTCCACACTATTAGCTAGACCTTAAGGTGGCCTACTGCAGGAAAAAAACTTCATGACTGACTCTCACAAGAGTTAGACTGCTGAGCTTCAATCATCTGCAAATTGACACCTCAGGCTAGGAATTAAACCAAAAACTGGGCTGTAATGGCTTGCCACTGACAAAACGCGAGATTCTCGCTCCTTGTTGCACATCCTCAACTGCTGGAGACAGGGCCTCATCCTCCTGATTGAACAAGCCTTCGATTATCTCTAGCTGCCTGCACATATTATATACCTGCCCCTGGAAGATTCCCGAGTACGATGGCATCTGACAAAGTGGGTAGTTTCACCCATGAGACTCATGCTCCAAAACGTGTTAGGTCTATATAATGGCCACTAGATTCTTTCGTGCTAAGGCAGCATGTGAGAAAATGGTATCGATATGGCTTAATAAAAGTGAGACCATAGCATGCATAGTGATCATCACACTGCGCTTCAATAACGCTAGCCCACCAGTGGAGAGTACGCACCTGGGATGGCAGGATCGACCCCTAGTTCAATGCTCACTCTTAGCCTGAGAAAGATTGGAACAAGGATCTGCAATATATTTAGGTGATTATCCCAAGCCACTAAGTCATTTGGACTTTCGATGGTTTCTCTCCTGGTTGAAGATGGTCCACTGTGGCTAAATAAAGAAAACTGGCATTTGGCACAAGACAGACTGCTGTCCTCAATCTCCTCACATTCTCCAGAGTGTGCGCGCTGAACCATGAAAAGCTGCAGCAGTCCTTTGCACAATTTGCTTTCAAGCTGTTCCGAAATTATATCCTTTTGTATAGGTAGTCAGGACTCACAGGTCGTGGCCACTCGCCCTCTGCGTCCTGGGGGTTGCCCTTTTCAGTGAGAGCAGCCCTTCCGGGGGTCTACTCTTTCTTCGGGGTCATGGCCCTGCCCACCGTTCTGGAGCCGCACCTCTCTGGTGAGCCTAGTGACATGTCTATGCTGTGGGCCTCGCGCCAGGAGTTCCGCGCTGTTCGGACCCCCTGGCGTCTCTCACCCGAAGCGTTGCTGGATGCATACCCTGTGTCTAGAACGAGTGACTCATCCGCATAAAACAGGCATGAGGTTTTTGAGAGTGAAACACAGCACATGGGAACTCTCAGGGTCCTCAGGCCTGGCCCGTCACAGATACAAGCACATCCCAGTCTCCCGGCAGTCCAGGTTAGCTCTCGCCGCTTCCTCGTCCCCACGCGAGACCCCCGGCTCCCAGCGGGCCTTGATATCCCCGGCCTCAAAGCCCCGCCTCGTCATTGTCTTCTCTCCAGTAAACATGGTCGTAACAGACGGAAGGCCTGGAAGTCCCTCTCCTTGACAGACTCTCTGGCTGAACCGGCTGTCAGGTCAACCGGGTCTCTCTGCAGCTCCATTGCCTCCTCCACTGGCCATAATAACGTGTGTCTCATGGGCTGGGGCGCCGAGTCCCTCTCCGGTCCTCTGTAACAACAAACTCCCTCTCCCCTCACCTCGTTAAACCAGTAACACCCAGGGACATTGAGTCCCACCCCCTGTGCATCCAAACCCTGGAAAAGACAGAAAACCCCAAGAAAACCCCCCACTTCGTCACATAAGGTAAACCTGTAACTCCTTCCAAACTTAGGGTATGGCATGTAGATGAATTAAAGAGACTAAACCTGAATTTACTAAAGAAAATAAAAACAGCAATGGCATGTTAGAAAAACCTGTATATTAGTATCTGAGAAGCAGTTGCTACAAACTTAATGTTCTTCTTAAGATTCAATGTTTCTTAAAACGATTTATCAGTAAATGTTTCAAATTATTAACCTATTTGGCTGTGTAGCAGGGTGGTCACCCTGCTCCTGCCTGAATGGGATAAAGCAGCTCTGGAGAGGGCTGCAGTGAGGAAAGCTAGGCTGATTAGGAAAGCAGCCACAGCTATGCTAGGTTAATCAGGGCCCAGCTGGCCCTTATAAGAGGGCAGTGGGCTAGAAGATGACACAGTCTCTCTCTGGCTCTGGAGAGAGAAGGACCTGGCTATCTGGGAAGCTAAGAAGGGTATCTAGGGTGGAGCAGCACTGGGGAAGGGCAGAGGGAGCTGGGGAGCTCCAGCTTAGCAAAGCCGCAGGCTGAGTTAAGGGCCCCCAAAGGGTACTGGGGCTGCAGAGGGGCAGCCCAGAGATAGGCAGAGGCAGCAGGTCCAAATTGCCCTTGCCAGTGATGAGTGGCCTTTACAAACTGCAGTCTGCCCCAGTGAGTAGGGCTAGATGGTGACTGGCAGTAGCCACTGAGGCAAGGTGGGGATAGGGGGTTGGGGGTTCCCCTGAGTGCAGAGACACAGATTGGGGGTTGCTGCGGTGAGCAGAACCCCTGGGTAAAGGGCACCGGGGTCCAGGAGGAACATGGGGGCCAGCGGCAGGCGAGACATCAGCTGGCAGAGGGCACTCCGGGACTGGAAAGAGCTAATTCCCTGGACAACCAGCAGGAGGTGCCGTGTGGAGAGTCATCACCTTGCCACAGGCACATTTAGCAAAATACCAAAAAGAAATGAAAAAAACATGAAATGGCCCTGTACACACATACAGAGGAACACAGACTTTAAAAGGTAACATGAAAACACAGGGCATGAGGATAAAAAAACCTTGGAGGGGCATTTGAACAAATGTTTGAAATCTTTATTTAGCAAAACAGCGGTGTATGTATTTTTTATTAGATATCAAGGTTTAACATGGGTAAGCATGTGTCATGCAGAAACCCTTCTCAACTGCATGAGGCATTATATTCCCACTTTTGTTTTTCCAGTGTTTCTAATCACTTTTTCACTGGGGAGTTAGTAAATAATGAACACTTCCAAAGGTGTCAGGTGGAATGGGTATAGGTGCAGAGGCTGGTCATCTCTGACTGGGATGACAAACACTGGACCATAATCACAATGCTTGTCTTTACATCTTTAGTGATATTTTACAGAAGTACTTCAAAAGCAACAACATTTTTTTGTTCGTTAATATCCTAAGACACATATTGGACCCTAAAAGAACAGCAATGACAAAACATGAAACCTAAAAGGGGTAGAGGGGTAAAGTCATTGTTAGCACTGTGCAGCTCACTGCTTCAAACCCCCTAGCTCAGACATGCTAAAAAAGCGCCTTGTGATACAATCAAAAAATGCACCAATATCTTTACTTTTGTAGCAGTATTTAAACAGCTGTATGACAATTACTTTTTTCCATTTTATCATCAATTGGAGCGGCCCCAAAATATTAATTTCCCTGCAATTTTATCAAAAAGTGCATTGCATAGTGCCTTTAAAACTGTACCCTCTTAGCAACTTCTTGCCTTCACCCTACCTTGATAAACATCATGGTTTTGTCTTAAGCAAAGAGAAAGATGTCCGGTGAAATAAACATTACATTGTAATATTTAAAAGAGAGACTATCCCAACCTTTGAAATAAGAGCATAAACTTGTTTTTAAAAATGAATTATCCAGCATGCAACCCCACATATAAAACAAAGCCATGAACAAAAGCCTTCTCTAAAGGCAGATTACAAAGATGGGACATAAACCTCTTAATAAACCTCGTCTGTAAATTGTGAAGAAAGTGTTAGATTTCAGGGTACAGTTTAATCCCCACTCTCATTTGCAGATAAAAAATATCAAATTGAAAAGCGTTGTAACTGCATGTAGGAGAGAGATAAAGTCTGTAGCCTGTTATCTGCAAAAACATCCCCCACCCCACAGCCAATTCCCATGCACCATGACAAAATGATTAGAAATTTGGCAAAATGATGCGAGGGGACAATAAAGCCTTGTTTCTGTATGACAAAGGCTGGCCCTGGCTAAAGCAAGGCAACTACCAAAGAATGGATACAAAACTGTTACACTAAACAAAAAAAGATTTCAGTCCATAGTCAAACCACCCCCAGGACTCTTGTTCCTAGGTCCCTGTTTCTTTCATATTCAACTTTGAAAATTTTATGATAGCTTATTTTGTAAAGCGTCGTTTGATGTTATTAAAACCAGTGAGTTGAGCAGCAGCAGAAGGAGATGGCTGTTTCAGATTAAAAAAAAGTCAGGAAAAGAGAGGCATGGGGTAGGGTGTAAGGTGACAAGTTTTTTCAGATAACAGTGTCACATGCTACAGACTTTATCTCCCTCCTTTATGCAGTTACAAAGCTGTGGCTTGGCTTTTCAGGGTTGATATTTTTGTTGTACAACCTCTAGGTAAATAATCAAAGGTTTATGCATCCTGGAAATTTCTTCACAATTTACAATTGATGAGCTTGTGTCATATCCTTGTATACTGCCCTTAAAGAAGATTGCTGTTGTCAGGGTTTTTTTGCATGTTGAGTAATTTATGTAGGCATCACTTCAAAAACAAGCGAATGCTTTTATTGAAAAGGTTGAGCTAGTTTCTCTTTTCAGTGTTGTAATTTACTTTTTATTTCACCAGACCCGCTTCTCTTTGGTTAGGACAAAACAGTAACGTTTATGAGAGGTGGAGTGGAGGCATGGGGAGGGAGCTTTAGAGCAGTGGCGGGAGCTGTGCGGGGCCGTGCCTATGGATGTTAGCAAAATGTCTTGCGGCCCACAATCAGATTGCTCTGATGGGCTGCATGCGGCCAGCGGGTTGCAGGTTGCTCATCACAGCATTAGAGGTTATGGTTTTAAAGGCACTATTGTGATGCTGGCAGACCAGGTACCAGCTCATGCCAAAGCCCCAGGCCTCACTGAATGTTTATAAATCCATAGTTGGAAGCCAGACCAATTCACTTGTGTATTAGTACAGATCCAAGTGATTGGTAAATATACGAGTGTGTATGTGTGTGACGAAGTGGGGGGTTTTCTTGGGGTTTTCTGTCTTTTCCAGGGTTTGGATGCACAGGGGGTGGGACTCAATGTCCCTGGGTGTTACTGGTTTAACGAGGTGAGGGGGGAGGGAGTTTGTTGTTACAGAGGACCGGAGAGGGACTCGGGATCCCAGCCCAGGAGACACAACCGGTTCTGGCCAGTGGGAGGACAATGGGCTGCAGAGAGAGGACCCCGGTGACCTGACCAGCCGGTTCCAGCCAGAGGAGAGCTGCGAGGAGAGGGGACTCAGGCCTTCCTGTTTACGACCCTGTTTACCTGGAGAGAAGACAATGGACTGAGGCGGGGCTTGAGGCCGGCCACACAGCTCACAGTTGGGAAGCAGGGAGGCTCGGGGGCTGGGGAGAGGAAGCAGACAGAGCCCACCTGGATGCAGGGAGACTGGGATGTGCTGCTATTGTGAGAGGCCAGGCCTGAGGCCCTGAGAGTTTCCTGTGCTGTGTTCAACTCTCAATAAACCCTGCTGTTTTATGCGGGCTGAGAGTCACTCCGGTCTAGAGAACAGGGTTGCATCAGCCCCTTCGGGGGTGAAGAGGCCCAGGGGTCCAGAGCACATGGACTCCCTGAGGGGGCCCACACCATAGACAAACGTGCTAAGGTTCAGAGAGGTGCAACTCCAGGAGGTGGAGGGGCCTGACCCCGAGAGAGAGTGGACCCCCGAGAAGGGCTGTCTCACTGAAAGGGGCACCCCCCACAGACCGCACAGGGCCAAGAGTGGGCACGATCTGTGAGTCTGTGACAATGTGATGTTTAAACTTCATGAAAACTAGTGGGATGTTACATGCATTGTTTTCACTTATCCGTATCCCATTATAATGTAATAGCAAACATCCATAGTGTATATCCCTGTAACCAAATAACCCATCAAATGAAAAGAAGCCTTGTGGAATGCAAATGAAGAACTTTAACAGAAAAGTGCTAATTTTAAGGCAAGTGATAATTGTGTGTGGTGATCAGAGGTCAAAGACGCTAAGTGCATTCCTCACTCTCCGTAATCAAAGGAAGAGCCCATGTGAGCAGTGACCGTGTGAGTTTGCTTGTTGTGAGAAGAAGCTATAAGTATGGAGTTAGGGAAAGATCCTTCATCTCTGAGCTGTTTGGATTCTAACAGGTGGAATAACCAGAGTTAATCTGGGTAGCTCTGAGATCCTTTGGGAAACTGGCTGGTTATTACATCTCTGCCATCATTTGGAATTATAGACTGCGATTCACCTGTTATTATATCGTACCTGCTTTAACCTCTCAATAACTCATTTCCTTTTCTTTGCTAATAAAAATTTGGTTAGTTTACTATAGAATTGGCTGCCAGCATTGTCTTTGGTGTAAGATCTAGGATACCATTTGATCTGGCCTAGTGACTGGCCTCTTGGGACTGGGAGTAACCTAAAATATTTGTGATTTTTGGATTAAGTGACTGTTTTATCACAAAGTCCATTTTGTCTGGGTGGCCAGATAGGCTGGAGAGTCTAAGGAGACTGTCTGTGACTCCATGGCATGACTGGTATAGTGATCCAGGAGTTCACATTTGTTATTGGTTTGGTGAAATCTAATTATAGAACACACCACCAGCTTGGGGTGTCTGCCCTGTTTTCTGGCAGTCTGCCCTGAGGTAGCATTCACAGACATGAGCCACTCCAGACAGCATGACACTATACGATAATTTTTTTTTAAAAGAGAGAGAAAATTAGTACCTTGGTGCTGCTTCAGTGTGATGATAAATAAAATGAAAAAAATTAACTGTTTTTCAGATAGCTCTGATTATCACATAACTCTGTGTACCTGTGTGAGTACAGGGCCACCTGGGAGGGGGCAAGTGGGGCAATTTTCCCCAGGCCCCAAAGGGGCCTCCACAAGAGTTTTTTGGGGCACCTGGAGTGGGGTCCTTCACTTGCTCTGGGGGCCTTGGAAAACTCTCGCAGGGCCGGGGCCCCCGGAGCATCTTCCTCTCCGGGTCTTTGGCAGCAATTCGGCAGCTGGGGGTCCCTTTCATCTGGTGCAGACGGACCCCCCGCTGCTGAATTACTGCCGAAGCGGGACCCGCTGCTGAAGTGCCGGGTCTTTGGCGGCAATTCAGCGGTGGGTCTCGGAGTGGAAGGACCCCCTGCCTCTGAAGACCCCAGGCCCCCTGAATCCTCTGGGCGGCCCTGTGTGTGCGTGTGTGCATATGTGTTCAGTGATTGTTAATCTCTTTTGTGTATGTTGCTAAATGTGCCAAATAAGTTATTAATGCAAAATATTTACTGCTAAATCTTAAGAATAAAATTTTGTTTGTAGCTATTGTCTCTCAAATACTAAAATATAGGTTTCCCAAATACTCCATTGCTGGTTTTATTTTACTTAGTACACACAACTTTAATTAATCCACATTTCAGATCTTACCAAAGAGGGAATCGTTTGAGGAAAGAGGAATGAAAAGATAGCTTAAACTAGGCCTGCATTTTCTCTCACGAATGGGCATGTTAATGAATTTTCACAATTAGATTTCCTTTGAGTGCGGTATTGTGTGTGTTTTATATGAAACAATGCTGAAAAACAAGTGTGTGTGAGAAAGACATATCTATAAAACATTCAAAGTAGTTGTATATTATATGTTTAAAGGGTTATTTATAAATAGTGAACAAGCTGGCTTGAACATACTTATTTGAGTTAGGAGTGATAGGTGTATGTTGCATGTTTTCCTACTTTTTTTAAAATGTTATCTTTTTGTCAAAAACGTTACGAAACTTAAGAGACCCCTAATACACCTTAAGCCAATAGGTGCTAATTTCCAAAAAATATAAAAGGTTAGGAAGAAATTTGAATAAAATTTAGACATGTAATTCCCTTAGGGCCAGTCTATCAGTTTTTAAAGACAAATGCTAAAAGAACTGTGGAGAAAGAAGATATTTTATTCCTGGTTCAAATTAAGAAACAAATAAGGTTAACTGCTGAATTTATGTAGGTAATGTAAAAAAAAATTAATAAAGACACCTACATACATGCTCACTGGAATTGGTATTTTGTCTTTAATTTACAATTTAATATACTCTGCTGAATAATTCCATCAAAATCCATGGGGTTATAAAATCCTTCTGATTGGTTTAGGAAAATGTGATGAAATTTACCATTCAGTGACATGTGATTCCACAAAAAGTCATCTGGTTAAAGAATCCCTTCTGATTGGCTCACTGGTGATGGGTGGTTTGCTGCAAGATTCCAGAGCACGGGGTGCTACCAGGGCTGGCTCTAGGCACCAGCAAACCAAGCACATGCTTGGGATGGCACATTTTCAGGGGCGGCATTCCAGCTGTCTTTCTTTTTTGCTTTGGGTGGCAAAAGCCTAGAGCCGGACCTGGCAGCAGCAGCAGCGTGTGGTGCGCAGGGGGTGCCCTAGGGCTGCTGCAGTTCGTGCTGCGAGGGAGCAGCACCCATACCTTGTGTCTGGGCCAGGCAGGCTCCGAGCAGGGGACATTTGGGCTGGGGGCCACCCTGTGGGACATAGGGAGCTGCCTATAGGTGCCGCAGGGCAGCCGCCCCCCAGCGCCACAGCTGGAACTGGACGAAGCATCCTGAGCCGCCCAGAGACTGCGGCAGGAAGGTCAGAAGCAGCAGCAGCAGAGGGGCCATAGAGGGCGGGGTGCTGCCGTGTGGGCCCGCATCCCGCTCTCCGGGGCTCCGCTCCCTCTGGGGCTACTCTGCCCCAGCTCCTCAAGCCCCTGCCCTGGCTCTGTCCTCCCGGGTCCTGGCTGGTCCTGGAGGCGGGACCCCTGGCTGGAGGGACCCTGGGCTGAGGCATGGCCCGGGAGCCCCGCTGCTTACCCGACCCTGCCAGTGCCGGACCTGCTGGAGGCGAGGTGGGAGCGTGTGGAGTCAGCACTAGTAGGGGGGAGCCCAGGTCTGAGGCAGCAGGGGGTGAAGATGGAGGAGGACACTGGTGGTTGGGGGTGAGAGCCCAGGGCTGGGGTGGGGGGCAGCCAAAATTTTTTGTGCTTGGGGCGGCAAAAAACCTAGAGTCGGCCCTGGGTGCTGCAGTTTAGTTGTTGACAATCTGTGGTGTGAAATGCTTTTCTCTTGTCTCTGCGCTTTTAAAAAAAAACTTTCTTGAATGTCTCTGAAATGATCCCCACTTCTAGTACCACTGTAATGGGCTGGCACCCAACTCTCGCAAGCACCCCCTGGTTAAGTGCGTGCATGCCTGCAGTTTTTCTCCGCTCATGGTGCCCCCATTGGCTGCTGCACTTGTCAGTCAGGTCTTCAGTGACTCAGCCCAAGTCTGTATGCGAAACAAACAAACCTCTTCTGGGGTACACAGTCCAAAATGTGCTGTAGCTGTTCCTGGGCTCAGTCTTTAACAGTCCAGTAGGGCTCATCATGGTACCCTCTTGTCATAACAATAAAGGGAAGGGTAATAGCCCTCCTGTGCACAATACAATAAAATCCCTCCTGGCCAGAGACACCAAAATCCTTTTACATGTAAAGGGTTAAGAAGCTCAGGTAACCTGGCTGACACCTGACCCAAAGGACCAAAAAGGGGACAAGATACTTTCAAATCTTGGTGGGGGGGAAGGCTTTTGTTTGTGCTCTTTGTTTAGGGGGGTGTTCATTCTTGGGACTAAGAGAAACTGGATATCAATCCAGGCTCTCCAAATCTTTCTGAACAAGTCTCTCATATTTCAAACTTGTAAGTAACAGCCAGGCAAGGCATGTCAGGTTTTTCTTTGTTTTCTCAACTTGTAAATGTTCCTTTTTCTAGAGGGTTTACCTCTGTTTGCTGTGACTTTGAACCTAAGGCTAGAGGAGGTTCCTCTGGTCTCTTTGAATCTGATTACCCTGTAAAATTATTTTCCATCCTGATTTTACAGAGAGGATTTTTACCTTTCTTTCTTTAATTAAAAGCCTTCTTTTTAAGCCTTGTTTTAAGATCCAGGGAGGTTGGATCTGGACTCACCAGGAACTGGTAGGGGGAAAGGATGGAGAATGGTTAATTTCTCCTTGTTTTAATGTCCAAGGGTTTGTATCGGTGTTCACCAGGAAATTGGTGAAAAAGTCTCTCAAGGCTACCCAGGGAAGGGTTATAGTACTTGGGAGGGAGATATTCTGCGGGGAGGGGAGGCAGGCAGAGTTTCCCAAATGACTCATAAATAATTTGGATGGTGGCAGCAAAACCAGATCTAAGCTGGTAATTAAGCTTAGAGGTTCTCATGCAGGTCCCCACATCTGTACCCTAGAGTTCAGAGTGGGGAAGGAACCTTGACACCTCTCCATTTGGTATCAACCTCTAACCCTTCCTGGGCTGACACCCCCAGTTAGTCCAATGGTGGCCTATCTCAGTACCCCTTCAGCTGGTGCATCTTCCTATAGCCCTCCCTGGACTCAGTCTTTAAGCAACCTAACAGGGCCCATCACGGTACTCTCGCTTGGTCCGGCTAGGTTGCAAGGTTCCTACTCTGGAACTGAGCAGTGCCCCAAGAGCTTCTTCCCTGCGACTCCTTGTCTCCACTTGCACCACCCCTTATGGACTCAGTTCACTGACCACAGCTCCCTGCTGAGTCAGTCCCAGGGCAGCCCCCTTCCCTGCAGTGCCACCATTCTAATTCCCTTCCTTAGGGCATAGCCACTTCCCCCAGAGCCTGGTGGGAGACCTGGTCCCACCTACTGCTTTGGGTCCAAAACCAGGGACCCTTGAAGTATAGCAGCCTTATGCTGTGCCCCTTAACTAATTGCTGCTCTACATTTCCTTGGGCCACTTCCCCATAGCTCATCTTAGTTGAGCCCTGGCAGCCAGACAGAAGCTACTCTCCAGCTCCCAGTCCCTGCAGACATCTGCTTGTTTCACCCTCAGCACCCAGCAGCCAGCCAGGAACTCCTTCCTCACTCCTCGAGTCCCTGCCAGGACAGGGTTTACATGACAGCATGAGTGAAATACTAACCATCTGCCCCTTTGGTTGGTGCAGAGACAGCGGGAAGGGCTGGGGGGCATCAGCAGGTGCAGAGATCAGATGAGATAGATTATGCAGCAGGTGCTGGGGGGCTGCAAGCAGATGCAGAGAAAGGAAGATGGGAGTGGGTGAGGTTTACCAAGCTAAGCCCCTCCAGATGGTGCCTGAGGCTGTCCCTGCAGTGAGATGCATGGGGGATGAATTATAGCAGTTGCCATGGGGTGCAGAGTCTTGCCAGGAGGTTCATTTCATACCTCCCTGGGCTCTGCACAGGAGCCTCCTCACACTCCTTCCTGTACTCGCGAGTCTGGCACATCGTGTGTCTCATGCAGGAAACCAGCAGCTGCAGCTTTGACCAGCCTGAGAAATGAAACCCACAGATTGGAGAAGCCCAGAACCAGGCTCTCCCTTCCCCACTGAGCAATCCTCACTGGGGGGCCACACAGCTCACAGTGAGGGCTCTGGAGATGGTCGCCAGGGGTTACGGGACTGGGAACACAGCGCTGCTCACCCTGCTGGGCTGGCTCGGGGGTGAGTGCCCTTTTTTCCTGGTGTTTGGTTGCACAGCCTCATAAATAATGTTTCCCTGGCACCTTTTACTCCAGAGCCTTTTGAAGACTTAGGTGTTGGATTTCCCTCGGAATCCAGACACCTGGGTTTTATTCCTAATGTTGGGAGGGGAGTGGGGTCTAGTGCTTAGAGCAAGGGGTGCTGGGAGTCAGGACTCCTTTCCTTCGAGCTTTTTATGGTCAGGCTTGACAAAGTCCTGGCTGGGATGATTTAGTTGGGAATTGGTCCTGCTTTGAGCAGGGGGTTGGACTAGATGACCTCCTGAGCTCCCTTCCAACCCTGCTACTCTGATTCTATGACTCCTGGATTCTGTCCCTGGCTCTCTGGAGTTAGAGTGGGGAGGGGGCTGGAGGGAAGTGGGGTCTAGTGGGTTAGAGCATGGGAGGCTGGAAGCCCGGACTCCTGGATTCTAGCATTGGCTCTGGTAGGGGAGTGGGGTCTAGCAATTAGAGCGGGGGGGCTGGGATCCTGGACTCCTGGGTCTGATTTCTAGTTCTGGGATGGAGGAAATGACCAAGGATGCGTGGGGGAGCAGGAGTAGTCCAGCAGCTCAGAATGACTCTGCTCTCTCCACCAAAAAAACTGCACAGCTAGGCCTGGGAAAGGAGGTTGGCTGTGTGTGTGTGTGTAGGGGGGGAGGAGTAAAGATTCCTTGCAGCTGTTCCTTGGGGTTGGGAAGGGGTGAAGAGCTTCACAGCTGCAGAAAGGGAGTGGGGGGTGGGGTTGGGAGTCAAAGCAGAGGTATTTCCAGTTGAGAGAGGGCAGTGTTAATGCCATAGTACAAGGCGCTGGGAAGACCTCATCTGGAAAACTGTGCACGACTCTGGTCAGTCATGTACTAGAAATATGAATTCAGGCTGGACCAAGTTTAGAGAAGGGTTGTTAGGATGACCAGGGGTTGGAAGACAGTCTTATGAGAGGGGACTGGAAGAGCTTCACTTCTTCAGCATGGTTAAACGCAGGCTGAGACGGGATCCGAATGCTCTCTCTAAATACATCGTGCAGGGGAGGGAGGGCGCCAGAGAGGGTGAAGAGCTACAGAAAATAAAAGAGGAGGCGGCAGGTTCTGGAACCTCCTCCTAATAGGAGGAATGGGGGACAAACACTCTAACTAGTTTGAAGACGGAGCTTGATGTGTTTCCAAATTGGATGATATGATGGGGGATGCTCCCTTCCAGTCCTGACCTGGGTTCCCACTGCGGTTTAGCTTCAGTCAGTTCCTCAGGTGCGGTTTGCACTGGGTTAACTAGAGTGCTGTTTGCAAGCTGAGTGAAAACCATGTCGGCTGGCGTGTCTAGACTTTTCTTGGTTCTGCTTCATTCCTGTTCTGGCAGGGGGAAGCTAACCTCAAAACTGCCAAATTCAAAATGAGAACATCTATATGGGGTTTGCACAAGTTCAATAAATTGGTTTTTGAAGTGGTTTCAACTGCACTAGTGCAATCCATGTATAGTGAAGGTCACAGCCTCACACACCTGTGAAGGATGGAATTATGGGTAGAGTTTCTATAAATAGCTTAAGCAATTTGAAAGGGAGGTATTTGTTCAACCGGGAAATCTTCATATTTTTTGTGAAGCCCTTGCTGCAAATAGTCTGAACTGAAGAGAACTCATTACTTTTACACAGTTAGGATTTTCAGCTGTTGAAATGCACATTCTAAGCCCTAGCTCAGGGCAAAGAGCTGGTCAGCTCCAGGTCCCCAGGAGACAGGGAACATCCCACTGTAAACGCATGTGAACATAAGGGATGCTAGAAAGGATGTTCATGGGTCAAATCTAATCTTCTCTTCTCTATGTCTTTACTCCCATGGTTCACTTGTAGGTTTGACCATGTCAGAGCAAGCTCAGCTCCGACTGGTGAATGGCTCGAGTCACTGTGCTGGGAGAGTTGAGGTGCTTCACAACCAGCAGTGGGAAGCGTGTGTGATGTTGACTGGGACCTAAACGATGCTGGAGTTGTGTGCAAGCAGCTGGGTTGTGGGACAGCGTTGTTAGCCCCTGGGGGGGCTGAGTTTGGAGAAGGGTCTGACCCCATCTGGCTGGCTGAGGTTAACTGCACAGGGACAGAAGCTGCCCTCATGGAATGCTGGAGTGGGCCTTGGGGAGTGCATGACTGTAACCACAGAGAAGATGCCAGTGTTGTGTGCTCAGGTAACCCTCACCCATGACATATATGCACTGTGTGGTGAGTACTGTGCTGCAAGGAGTAGAGCAGCATGTGTTACTCAACAGGGGTCATTCTCCCTTCTGAATCAGCCCTGACCCTGATATTCCAGACTGGCCTGAGCTGTGTAATTGATGCTGAGAGCTAAAACTGAGGCCCTGCCCATTCTCTCTCTCTTGGCACTTTCTCAGCAGTCTGGGAGTTAATGCTGGGTCTGAATTCCAGGTGGGGTGAATCCATTTTGCCTTCTTTCAGCCTGAAATCCTGACGTGCTTTCAGCTGGACACAGAATTCTCCTCACTTCCTGGCCCAAAGTTCTTTTTGCTTCAATCCCCAATGTCTAAGGGAATACTAACGCTGAGAGTCGCTGGGCAGGTCCCACAAGGTGTTGAGATGTCAGTGGGATGGGAGGGCTCCCAGTGTTTCTCAGGGGGCACTCAACACTCTTCAGGGCCCAAATGCAGCCAAATCGCACATGCTCTCAATACTAGTTTCCCCATCAATCTGTGTCAGTAGGCAGAATATTCTCCGCCCTCTCAGCTGCCTGTTCAAGCAGGAATTAGTTCAGGGGCAACCTGTGGCCAGTGTTATGTAAGAAGGCAGACAAGGTGATCACAATGGTCCCTTCTGGTGTTATAACCTATGGCACAGCCCTACCTCTGCCTTTCCTCCCTCACCTCAGGGCCTGCTATGTCCCTTGAAGTCTGGCTTCTCCGCTCTGCCCTGGTTCTGCTCCTGCTGGTGTCTGCCCCGATCACCACCTGCATCCTGAAGAAAAGAGCCCCCACCCTCCCTGAGCCCCTAAGAACTGGCAATGGCAGCAAGGAACAGCCTGAAGAGGACCCAGCGATGGGAGAGGACTCGGTTATATACGCCAGTGAGTAACTGTCATTTATGGGTGGTTCTGCTCAGACATTCAGCTGGATAATTCTGGCAGCAATGTCTCTGGTCAGCCTGAAAATGTAAGTCTGAGTCCATGCCCCAGAGTCAAGGATACAAAGAAACCTTGGACATCTTTCATTATTTGTATCCAGAAAAATGTTCCACTTCCTTGAAATTGGGGGGAGGAGGGGGAATCCTATCTCTGACTGATAATTGGCCTCTAAATGATGAAATCCCAGAATCACGTGGCGCTATAAGGATGGGCCAAAATCATCCTCAGAGTAGGATACTGTTTGTGACCTAAATCATGGGTGAACTCACTGATTTTCCCAGGCAAAGCAATCGGCTGGGAGCATGAGATGTACAGTTACGTGGAAGCAGGATGCCTGGATTGCAGCATGGTTCAGCTGTGAGGAGGGAGTTTTGGATTCTAAAACCTGATCTTAAATCTCCACTGGCCCAGAGCAGAGACCAGACAGCTTAAAATCTAGCCTGTTTGAACCTGGGTCTACTTTTGTGGCTCTGGCCTGCTGTTCTCTGAGAGCCACTGTCAAACTGTCCTGTCTCTGGGAATCAGAAATGATGCTTCTGAAGTCCCTGCTGTAGCTGTAGGATTTGTCCAGTATTTTCAGAGCTGAGATTTCTCTGCTCCCCAAATGACTCCCTGTGCCATAGGGCAGAGTGTGCTCCGCAGCTGCTGAGATGTCTGTGGGAATTATCAGAGGAAGCGGTTAAAGTGTGAGCAGGACTCTGTGCCTCGGGGATGGGTTGCCAGAAGGATTATCGCTGTAATGATTTAACTCATTCCATGGTGTCCTTGATTCAGCTCTATTTGCTTCTTAATCTCCATTATCACTCTCTTTCACACTGTTTCATTCACAGATGTCTCAAATTTTGTGGGCACCCACGGACCTCAGAGAGAGATGTACTGACTAGGATGATGCCACCAAGATAAGGCTGCGGGGGAGCCTGGCCTGGAACAGAGAGATGGCAGCTTCACCTCCTAGCGTCCAAACGTTCCACCCTCCTTGTCTCTTGCACTAGTGCCTGTGAGGAGCATGTGCTGGACGGTTGTGACTATCCTTCGGGGTGGGGAGGGCTGTGCTAGCAGCAAATATCCTGACTGTCGTTTAATGGCAGGGCATGTTCTGAACAGGGCTTATTTTAAATAAATTTAGGAAACACCTGGAAAAGCCAGTTTTATCAGCTGTGTCACCTTGTTAGGGGTCATGAGTTAGCCTGTGCACACCACTCCCTCCGGTGGAGAGACTCAGAGCGTCTCAGCTGCATGCCTTAAACCCAGCACTGGGAGGAACTGACAGCTCCTCTTTTAGCTCACAGAGTTGGTGTTGCCAAGCCAAGTGCTCTGTGCATCTCCCATTCCTCCTCCCTGCCCCAGGCCATGGGCTCTGTGTGCCCCCAACTCTCTCGTCTCCCCTAACTTACCGTGGAGGTCATTGCCAGGGGTGGCTGTTAATGTTGCTGCTGTGAACGGGGACACACACACACACACACACACACACACAGAGCCACTGTGGATCTCAGCAGCGCATGGCCCGTGACTTAAGCTAGGCCACATTACACCAGCAGATCTGCCCGTGGCTCTCCCGCTTCCCTGCCATCATGAACCAGGTGTAAGGACAAAAGCAGCACGTGCGCCCGATTCCCTACTTTGGCTACACTGAGCATGCGCACACGAACTGAGCATGCTCAGTAACCTTTGCTGTCGCCGCTGCCCTCTCTCTGCCCTCACTTCTACTTACGATTTGCTTCCTCCTCTTTGCGGGGGTTTAAAAGGATCAAGGGGGGCAAATCGCAGCGGGGAGGCTGCCAGGGTCTGAGCGGGGGGCAAAAATTTACTGGCCAGGGGAGATCAAACTGCTGTAGGTAGCGGCAGCAGAGCGGCTGAAGGGGAAAAATCGGGGATGGGGGGTGGTAGCCGGGGTTAAGCCCGGGGGGGGGGCACTGCCAGACCCTGTGCGGGGACAAAACCCCCGTTTAGGGAGGGGGACGGGGGGGAAACAGTGGCCCCTTGGGATGAGCCATCTGCTGTGCTCGCTAATCGGGGGGTGTCGGGGTTGTGGGGGGGGCAGAGCCTGTTTCCTTCTGTCCCAGGACGCCGCATGTCAGCCGCTGAGCAGGGGCGGGTCCCTGGGCGTGGTCTGAAGCACAGACCCCCAATTCCTATAGTGTCAGAGCTAGACCCACAGCCCTCTATCCTACACAAGGGCTGTGGGCTGTTACGCTCCAGCAGGAGACTGAAAGCGGTGAATATTGTACAGACGCCCCCTCCCTCCCCAAACCTGCCTCTCACGGTTTGCTTTGTAAAAGTGTCTCTTATTTCCATGTCTATATGAATCCTGCACTCCTTTTCTCTTAACACGTGCGAGCTGCTACTCCCCCCAGAGCCCACATGTCCGTACCACGCTATACCAGGGCAAGCTGCACCCCCCACACCCGCCAGTACAAGGGCACTTTTTACAACCGAGAGTGCCAGACGCAGCACTGTGCTGCATCGTGCTTCTCCCTTCGGGGTGGGCCCTTGCATTGCCTCGCCCTGCCCCAGCACACTCTGGCCCCTAGGCCCGACAAGCCCCCCTCCCAGCACAACTCTGGCTCGCGTCACACACCACTCTAGGAGACCCCACTGCACAGCGACCAACTCCAAAACCCACCGGGATAGGCAGGACCTGGGCTGAGGACTGACCCGCAGGATCACGAGAAGAGAACATATACGTACAGCACATGGGCTGAAACCTACTCCCGACCCAAATACATCAGAGTCTCCTTCGCACCCATCACTTATCGTCAAAGAACACCAGAGCCCCATGACAGCCGCGGATACCCACCAACCGCACCCACAGGCCCCGGACCCCTATCCGATATCCACGCACCCATCACCGTATAGCCGCACTGCCAGCAAGATCACCCGATCGTCTTTCTCCCCCAAGTCGCCCCGACACAATGCGAACGGAGACGCCCATATCATCTACCCTCACACCCGACACCCACCCACCTCCCTCATGAGCAACAGAACCACGACAAGCGAACGACAAAGACCTCATCCCGCCCCGCAGACAAGCAGGGCAGCGAGAACATCCATCGACGCCCCCGCCCCATAGAGCCATACCGACTCCGCAGTGTAATCGCGGGATCTAAGCGAGCCCCCACCCCTGCCGGAACCGGCGGATCACACGACATTCAATCACCGTCCCCCCTCCCACACAACACTATAACCCCTGTGACTATCAGCGCAAAAGCACAGAACCACTACTAAACATGACTTCTCAGACCACTTCACCCACCTGCCAACCGGCCCCACAACTTTCCTATAGCCGCCATCCCTCCTCACCCATACAGCATTGCAAACCCACACGATACTCATAGCGATCGCGGCAACTGGAACCAGTCGCCCATCCGCCAAACGACACTCCGGGCTGAGCCACTCGAGCCACCACTGATGCTCAGCTCATCCCAGCGACCAGCACACACTAGAGCACCCTCGCGACAGCGATTACACCCCGTACACTACCACCCCAAAAAGACCCCGACACCATCCGGCCGCTCACGCTCAACCACACCATCGCCCCCTCCCGGGCTGCCTCCTACAGCAGGCGATCACTGTACACGCCGGCCCGCGCCCACTCTGCGCGCTGTACAGCGCCCATGCGGACCGGCCCACCCAGTCTCCACGATCCTCCTCCAGCAACCTCGGCACGTCTCCCCTCACCCGAAACCATCCGACACCCTTCACACTCTCGCCCCTCGCTCGCGAGTACCATGTCAGATTCCGAAGCTACTCACCGGCCGCGACCCAGCCACACGACACCCCCCTACCCCTCCACGGCCCATCCCCCGGCCACCCCTCATCCACTCCGAATCCCCCACGTTCCCTGAAACCGACCCTCGACCCACGGGGGCACAGCCGCCCAACTCGCGCCACAACCACGCACACAGCCGAGAACCATCGAACGCCCCGTTACACACCACTAACAAACCATCAGGCAACCACCAGCCATAGCATACCCTGCACCACCATTTAGCCTGAATAGCCCACGACGCCCGTAGCCACCGTCCGCCCGCGCCGCCCACGCCAATCTCTCCGGCCATCAGACCTACCCGCCCTACGCGGTCCAGCCACCACGACAACATCCCCCAGGACCCGCACCCCTCAGTTCTCCTACAGCCGCCATTCAAGGCGCCCCGTCCATCCTTCCCCCGCTCCCCTGCAGATCGTACCCCGCAGCACCCCAACCGGCACTTGTGCGCGCACTAA
>NC_133779.1:11371345-11376278 GCF_003597395.2 Chelonoidis abingdonii | reverse complement strand
GGGAAGTTATAACATTGGGAGGAAGGATTAGCAGCACCCTAGGGAGTGCTGCGTGTTTAACTGGGTTGAGCCACTAGGGCCATCTCATATGGTAGCTGGCATGTTGACAGAAGTGGTGGCTGCATGGGACAAGAGCTGTAGGCAGTTCTGCTTTGCATTCCTGGACAATAGATTGGTATGAGTAGTGGTACGAGCGAATCTTTGTATGGGAGCGAGGCCTGCTCTGGGTTGAGTCAAAGATGAGCTCGATGAACTCGATTCTTTGCAGAGGTGTCAGGGTGGATTTTTGGATGTTTATTTGGAGTCTAGGCTGTGAAGAGGAGATGGCAAAATGCGTGCTTAAGTATCTCCCATGTCTAAGATGTGTAGGGTCTTTGAGATCAGTTCCCTCGTCAGGATTGTTTGAGTCTGCTCTTCTGTCCTCTGGAAGATGTAGAGCGATCAAAGCTCCATTGGAATCATAAATGCATAACTGGCGAGGAGAGAGATAGTTGCATCCTGAGTGTAGTGCGGGATGTATAACTTGCGGGCCAGGACTCAAGGCGTTCAAAGGTCTATGGTCTTGTGGGGATGGCTCCGATATTGTACTGTGGTCTCTGTGACGCAATTCTGACAGAGAGTTCAGTGGTGGATGAAAATAGGAAGTTTGCGTCCTTTGCAGTTAACGTAATATTTATGTTTCACCTTCTTGCAGTTGGGACTGAAGCTGGGGGTTTCAGAGTGCAGCTGAGCTTCATGAGTGCTTCTTTTTAGGGAGCGTGATTTCGAGGGTGCAGACGGATTAGGATTTGAGGGTTTGTTGTGTCTTCTGAACTATTCTAGGAGTATACTGCTTGAGTGCACCCTCGTGATGGAGTAGGGTGTTTGGTGGGGAATGGGACCAGGGGAGGTCTTTAGGTGAGGGCAAAGTCTTTTAAGCTGAAATTGCCAGGCCAGGGAGGAGGGGGTCAGCACCTTTCAGGAGCGAAAAGAAATCGCGGCTGGAGAGGGGAGGCAGTTTTGGGTTGGGGCTGTGTGGCGATTCAGGATATCCCAGTGGATCACACTGAGCCGAGGATATGGAGGGGTTGACTTGCTGCAAGCTCTGCTGTTAAACTGCGTTCCTGTTGTCCAATAAACCTTCTGTTTTACTGGCTGGCTAAAAGTCACTGTGGGGTCCAGGAAGAGGGGTGCAGGGCCGGACTTCCCCAGACTCCGTGACACCTCCTAAAAAGTTCTTGAAATTGTTTGCAGTTATCCACGGTCTATGGAGGTGAAGGGAGGAGGGCTTCATCCGAGGCTAGTGGAGAGTTAGGGTTAGGTGAGTCAGGATATGGTGTGTAGTTCCCAGTCTCAGGAGGGGGCTCAGGCACCCTGGAAGTGGATGGAGCAGGAGAGTGAGGCACAGAAGGAGGATGATTGGTAGGAGGATGTTGCCACGGGTACCACCGAGGCCAAGGCATAGGGTAGGAGAAGCCAGGCGCTGCCCACGGGAAGGCAAAGTAGGGAAACTGAGGATGCTGAGGTTGAGCCATGACCTGAAGTGGTAAAGGCGCCTGTGGAGGAAAAGCAGGAGGGGAGAACTCCGCTTGCTGCTGTAACTCAAGGTCACTGTCAGTGAAAGCCAGTTCAGATGGAGAAAGTGGCAGGTCAAGAAAAGAGTCCTCTGTATCTGGGAGCGGAGAGTGAGGCTCAGGTGGCACGAAAAGGTCACTTTGAGTGAGAAGCTGTTGTTCCTGCTCCCTGGGCTGAGCTGAGCCTGCTCTCTGCTCTAGCGCATTAGCAGGAGAGAGTGACAGAGAGTGTCCTGCTGTATTGAGCTTAGAGGTGCCCTGCAGGAGGTCTGCTGCTGGTGCGCGGGCAGAAGAGTGGCTGGGTGCCGACACTCTTCTTGGTGCCGAGGCTGATTGCGTGGTCAGCACTGCAGCTATTTTCGCTACTGAGGCAGAGCACGCTGGCGGGACTGCAGCTGCTTTTGGTGCTGAAACTGACCGCGCTGTGGGTATTGCGGCGGTTTTCGTTGTCAGTGCCGAACGCGCTGCCGGCACTGCGGCCGTTGTTGGTACCGAGGAAGAATGCGGTGCCGGTGGTGTGGCCGTTCGCGGTGCTGAGGAGTGAGGTGTTCGCGCAGCGGTCGTTTGCGGCACTGAGGGGACTGAATCCACAAGTACCTTCCCGGCGCGAGAGGTCGGGTCCCTGCCTCTGTGCTCTGTCAGAGCCGTTGCTGCAGCATTAGAGGAGGCTGAGGCACCTGCCTTTCGCGCTGTCAGCACAGAGGGTAGGGATCTTGCGGGAGACCCCCTACCCTTGTTAGAGTCTCCTCTGTGACTGTTACGCTTCTTGCCTCCGCTCCAGGGAGGGTGAAGCTACGCTCCCCACCGGTTCCGATCTGGCTGGGGAGCATGTGGGAGAGGGTTCTACCTTTCCCGTCTCCGGCAGTGGCTGCAGGGATTTTTCCATCACGATGATCTTGAGGCGCAGATCCCTGTCACGACGAGCTCTTGACTTCAGGCTCGCACAATGGAGGCACCTCGGGGGAATGTGGGTGTCCCCGAGGCACTTCACACAGTGTGAGTGCCCATCTGACCGTGGCATGGAGTCCTGACAGGAGATGCATCTTTTAAATCCTGAAGCTCCTGGCATTATGAATTAGAGATGGCCGAGGAGAGTGTCTTACCGGGAGACAGCCTGAGGGGCTCTTCTTTTTTTTAAACTAAGTAACTAACTTTGTAACCATACTAAAGGAAGGGAAACAACCGGGAAGTAATTACTAATTATTTCTATGGGTTCTTTTGTTTCTATTTCCTACAGAGACCAGGGAAGAAAAGGCAGCACAGCCCCAAGTCCCGTCTTCAGCCGAGGACGGTTAAGAAGGAACTGAGGAGGGTGTGGGGCGCACGCACTCAGGAAGATTCCAACTAGACGGAAGATACCATCTGGGCGCGTGCGCCCCAACCAGACACTGCTACCGAAAATCTCCGATCGACAGCACCGGGACGCACTGTCACCTAGAGTGGAGCACCCACAGGGACAGCACTCGAAGAAGAACGAGAGCACTTCCAGCCCCGGGGGCCCCAGCGGGGAGCCAGAGCACTTCCAGCCCCGGGGGCCCCGGCGGGGAGCCAGAGCACTTCCAGCCCCGGGGGCCCCGGCGGGGAGCCAGAGCACTTCCAGCCCCGGGGGCCCCGGCGGGGAGCCAGAGCCAGACGAAGAGATGCTCGCCCCGCTCATCGCTGCAGGTGCTGCTCGCAACTCCCAGTGGCTCATCGGAGGTCTGCGGAGACCCTCTGGCTGACCCTGTGCACTAGGAGCCGGAGGGGGGACATGTCCACAGCTTCGGGCAGCTATGTGAGCCACAGCATTGGAGCAGTGGCCGACCTTGGCTGGAGCGCCAAAGCGGAAAGCTCTGACCTACTCCCGCAGGAGCTTAAGGGCCTGATTAAAACCGTGAAGGCAGATGTCCCTGGCGCGGAGTTTGCCCTGACCCCTGCTTTAAGGCAACAACCCAGTCATGTGCTTGAGGAGCTTACCAGTTCTTCCACTGAGGAAGCGCAAAGAGACATGTCTTGCCACCCACACCTGTGTGATCCTGCAGCGATGCGTGGATAGGCGAGCTGGCCCTGCGACAAGCCAACACATTTAGGGCTTTATCGGTAGTAGCCGCACCAGAAGCTCCCTGGCAGGAAGCCAGCCGCACCAGGAGGTGGGCACCCCATCTGCATTAGTGGAACGATGTGCCAGGGAGACCCACGATCAGCTGTGGCAGTAAACAGAAGGAGGGGTTGTCCTCCTGCCAGAGCTGTTCTTGGGAGCCAGATTGCAGAAATTACTCCCAGGTACCAGAGCACGAGAGCCCAGGCAGACGGGGTGGATGCCTTGTGCGCAGGAGCTTCACACTCTTACCACTTCATCTGGTAAGCTCTTTCGCTTGGCCTTTTCCAACCCGTCTTGCCTGCGGGCCTGCTAGAATACTTGTTCATGCAACTGCGACTAAAACCCCTTGGTCCCAAGACAAACCCTCCAGCCCTGCGTCTGGCACTCTTGGGCCCGACTTGTGTGACTTCAAAGCCACTGGGCTCTAGAAAGTTGGGGAGAGCCCGGTTGCCCTCCCCCTGATGCCTGTCCTCCCGCGGTCTCGTCCATGTCGGAGTAGTAACGCATTGCCTCGGAAGTGGCTCCGCATATTTCTCTAGGGTGAAGCCAGCCAGGCTGGCTTGTCCAAGGACCGGCCGGATGCGATCTGCTTAGGGAAATGAGGACGTAGAAGCGAGGAGGGCCAGGGAGGAAGGGAAGGAGCCGAAGATGAGACGGCTGGGAAGGAAGTGAACAAAGGCAGGAACCCGTGTGCAGGAGAGTAATGAACAGCAGTCGTTAGACAGGGGTGTAGCAGGGGCAGAAAGTGGGTGTGAGGAGAAAGGGTGAAAAACAAGACAAGGCCGGTGTTGGTCGTTCCAGCCACGCGATCCCCAAATAACTCAGCGCCCTCAGCGCCTGTTCACTTTGCTGCTGCAGCCCCGCGCACTCTGCGGGAACGCTCCTCCCGATGATGGGTGGCCTTGCTCTCAGTCCTCTCTCCTGATATTCTCAGACAGAAGAATGAGCCATCGCCTCGCGAAGTGCGCAGAATGCACTAACACCTCGGCGCTCCCCTGCACCTCGACGCCCCTCTCGTCTCCGCCATCCTGCTACTGACTGCCACGGCCAAAGGCTCATCAGGGGCATGGTGATAGCCGCATGGGCTACGGGGTCTGGCCAGGCCCAATTGGGCCCCCACAGTAAAAGAGGCTGCTCCCCGCCGGGCCCCAGAAAACAGAGCTCTGGCTCCTGCAGGTGCCGGGCTGAAAGTCTCTGGCTCGCCGTGGGCCCCCAGAAAAAGAGCTCTGGTCCCCCGGGCCGCCCAAGGCTGAAGAGCTCTGCTCCCACGCAGGGATCTCCCGGCTGGAGGTGTCTGCTT